>NW_027422639.1:0-139198 GCF_048934315.1 Petromyzon marinus
GTCACCCCTGTGTGTGTCACTCCCTGTGTGTGTCACACACTGTGTGGTATGTGTGTGTCACCCTGCAGTCACCCTGTGTGTGTGTCACCCTGTGTGTGTGTCACCCTGTGTGTGTGTCACCCTGTGTGTGTGTCACCCTGTGTCACCCTGTGTGTGTGTGTCACCCCTGTGTGTGTGTTACCCTGTGTGTGTGTGTCACCCTCTGTGTTTGTGTGTGTGTCACCCTGTGTGTCTGTGTTTCTGTGTCTCCCCTTGTGTCTCAGTGTCCCCATGTCTCAGTGTCTCTGTGTCCCCGTATCTCAGTGTCTCAGTGTCTCTGTGTGTCCGTGTCTCAGTGTCCCCGTATCTCAATGTCTCAGTGTCTCCGTGTCTCAGTGTCTCTGTGTGCCCGTGTGTCCGTGTCTCAGTGTCCAGTGTCCCCGTATCTCAGTGTCTCCGTGTCTCAGTGTCTCAGTGTTCATTCCGTGTCTCAGTGTCTCAGTGTCTCTGTGTCTCTGTGTCTCTGTGTCTCTGTGTCTCCGTGTCTCCGTGTCTCCGTGTCTCGTGTCTCAGTGTCTCTGTGTCCCTGTTGTCTCAGTGTCTCCGTGTCTCAGTGTCTCAGTGTCTCCGTGTCTCTGTGTCTCTGTGTCTCTGTGTCCCCGTGTCTCTGTGTCTCCGTGTCTCTGTGTCCCCGTGTCTCTGTGTCTCTGTGTCCCCGTGTCCCCGTGTCTCCGTGTCTCTGTGTCTCTGTGTCTCTGTGTCTCCGTGTCTCTGTGTCTCTGTGTCTCCGTGTCTCAGTGTCTCTGTGCTCTGTGTCTCCGTGTCTCAGTGTCCGTTGTCTTGTGTCTCCGTGTCTCTGTGTCTCCGTTTCGTCTGCAGTGTCTCTGTGTGCCTGCAGAACGCGTGTCTCAGTGTCCCCATGTCTCTGTGTCCCATGTCTCAGTGTCCCCATGTCTCTGTGTCTCCGTGTCTCTGTGTCTCAGTGTCCCCGTGTCTCAGTGTCTCAGTGTCTCGTGCCTGTGTCGCAGTGTCTCAGTGTCCCCGTTGTCTCAGTGTCTCAGTGTCTCAGTGTCTCCGTGTCTCAGTGTCTCAGTGTCGCAGTGTCTCAGTGTCCCCGTGTCTCAGTTCTCAGTGTCTTGTCTCTAGTTGTCTAAGTGTCCCCCGTGTGTCTGTGTCTCAGTGTCTCTGTGTCTCTGAGACACGGGGACACGGGGACACGGTGTCTCAGTGTCTCTGTGTCTCTGTGTCTCAGTGTCTCTGTATCTCAGTGTCTCGGTGTCTCGGTGTCTCAGTATCTCAGTGGTCTCTGTGTCTCAGTGTCCCCGTGTATCTGTGTCCCCGTGTCTCCGTGTCTCCGTGTTCCCCGTGTCCCCGCGTCTCGGTGTCACTGTGTCTGTGTCTCCGTGTCTCTGTGTGCCTACAGAACGCCGTGTCTCTGTTGGACCGTGTCTCTCGTCTCCGCGTGTCCCCGTGTCTCCGTGTCTCGCGGACGAGAGTTGTCTCCGTGTCTCCGTGTCCCGCGCCCGGGCGGAGCTGAGACGCGCTGTTGCCATGACGACCCAGCTGGCAGGGCTCAGCGCCACCAGGTGCCAGGCTAGGTGCACTTAGTTAGATAAGTACTTGCACTCACCCACTCGCTCACTCACTCAAATACTCACCCACTCACTCACCCACTCACTCACCCACTCATTCAAATACTCACTCACCCACTCACTCACTCACTCACCCACTCACTCACCACTCACTCACCCACTCACTCACCCCACTCACTCACTCACCCACTCACTCACCCACTTACTCACCCACTCGCTCACTCACTCAAATACTCACCCACTCACTCACCCCCTCACTCACCCACTCATTCAAATACTCACTCACTCACTCACCCACTCACTCACCCACTCACTCACTCACCCACTCACTCACCCACTCACTCACTCACCCACTCACTCACCCACTCACCCACTCACTCACTCACCCACTCACTCATCCACTCACCCCGCCCTTTCCTCTCGCTCAGTCCCAGCTGCTGTCTGCAGTGGAGGAGAAGGAGGTGGAACTTGGAGGAGGTTGAGGAGGAGGAGTAGGAGGTGGAGGAGGAGGAGGAGAAGGAGGTGGAGGAGGAGAGTGGAGGTGGAGGAGGAGGAGCGGCTCACTCAGCCTTGGGCTGTGTGTGTGTGTCTGTGTGTGTGTGCCATGTGTGTCTGTGTGTGTCTGTGTGTGTGTATGTGTGTGTGTGCCAGTGTGTGTGTGTGCCTGTGTGTGTTGTTGTGCACCTGCCTGGGTGTGTGTCAGTGTGTGTCTGTGTGTGTGTGTGCACCTGCCTGGTGTGTGTCAGTGTGTGTCTGTGTGTGTCCGTGCACCTGTGTGTCCGGTGCACCTGTGTGTCCGTGCGCCTGTGTGTGTGTGTGCACCTGTGTGTGTGTGCGCCTGTGTGTGTGCGTGTGTGCACCTGTGTGTGTGTGTGTGTGCGCCTGTGTGTGTGTGTGTGCACCTGTGTGTGTGTGCACCTGTGTGTTTGTGCACCTGTGTGTGTGTGTGCGCCTGTGTGTGTGTGTGCGCCTGTGTGTGTGTGCACCTGTGTGTGTGTGCACCTGTGTGTATGTGTGTGCACCTGTGTGTGTGTGTGCGTCTGTGTGTGTGGGTGTCTGTGTGTGTGTGTGTGCCTGTGTGTGTGTGTGCACCTGTGTGTGTGTGTGCACCTGTGTGTGTGTGCGCCTGTGTGTGTGTGTGCACCTGTGTGTGTGCACGTGTGTGTGTGTGCACCTGTGTGTGTGTGTGTGCGCCTGTGTATGTGCGTGTGTGCACCTGTGTGTGTGTGCACCTGTGTGTGTGTGTGCACCTGTGTGTATGTGTGCGCCTGTGTGTGTGTGTGCACCTGTGTGTGTGTCCCTGTGTGTGTGCGCCTGTGTGTGTGTGCGCCTGTGTGTGTGTGCGCCTGTGTGTGTGTGTGCGCCTCTGTGTGTGTGTGTGCGCCTGTGTGTGTGTGCGTCTGTGTGTGTGGGTGTCTGTGTGTGTGTGTCTGTGTGTGTGTGTGTGCGTGCCTGTGTGTATGTGTGTGTTTGTTCATCGGTGCTACTCGCAAATAGCACTTGCCCCTACAGTCTGCTAAGGCTATAGGGGACATCTTTGTCTTTGTTGTGCTCACTGATAACTTAAACTTTGACCCACACACTCACTCACTCACAATGCCTTCAATACAACTCAGTAACAATGTCCTGTCAGTGAGCCTCTGTGTGATTTTATCTACTGCCTGTGTAGTGAGTGAGTGAGGGTGTGAGTGTGTGAGTGTGTGGTAAGTGAGTGTGTGAGTGAGTGGGTGAGTGAGTGTGAGTGTGTGAGTGTGAGTATGTGTGAGTGAGTGAGTGTGTGGTGAGTGTGAGTGAGTGTGTGAGTGTGTGAGTGAGTGAGTGTGTGGTGAGTGTGTGTGAGTGAGTGAGTGTGTGGTGAGTGTGAGTGAGTGTGTGAGTGAGTGTGTGTGAGTGAGTGAGTGTGTGGTGAGTGTGAGTGAGTGAGTGGGTGAGTGAGTGGGTGAGTGAGTGTGTGTGAGTGAGTGAGTGTGTGAGTGTGTGAGTGAGTGAGTGTGTGTGAGTGTGTGAGTGAGCGGGTGGTGAGTGAGTGAGTGTGTGAGTGGGTGAGTGAGACACACACAGCACACACAGGCGCACACACACAGAGGCGTGCACACACACACACAAGGGCAGACACACTCACCACACACACACCAGACTCACCACACTCACCAAACACACCACACTCACCACACTCACCACACACACCACACACACGACACACACTCACCACACACACACCAACACACCACACACACCACACACACACACCACACACACCACACCACACACGCGACACACACCACACACACACCCACTCTCACTCACCTCCACCCACTCACTCTCACCCACACCCGTCTCCCCCCACCTCCCCCCCACCTCACCCCCCACCTCACATCTTTACGATAAATCTCGGCACTCGATCCAGGAAAGGCGAGCGGCTTCTTGAGAATGAGTGAGGACGCTGAGTGCTCATTGTTGCTGGCCGCCAGGCGTTCTGAGTCACAGGAAATCGTTTGGAATTCCCATCATCACCATCATCACTACCATCACCACCACCATCATCATCATCACCACCATCATCATCACCACCATCATCACCACCACCACCACCATCATCACCATAATCACCACCATCAACACCACCATCATCATCATCACCACCATCACCACCATCATCAACACCATCACGATCATCATCACCATCATCACCATCATCACCACCATCATTACCACCATCATCACCACCATCACCACCACCATGATCTCCGCCATCATCACCACCATCATCATCACCATCATCATCACCACCATCATCACCATCATCACCACCATCATCATCACCACCATCACCGCCATCATCACAACCACCACCATCACCACCATCATCATCACCACCATCACTGCCATCATCACAACCACCACCATCACCACCATCATCATCACCACCACCATCACCACCATCATCATCACCACCACCATCATCACCACCATCATCATCACCCACCACCACCATCATCATCACCACCAACATCATCATCACCACCACCATCATCACCATCATCACCACCATCATCACCACCATCATCAGCATCATCACCATCATCAGCATCACCATCATCACCATTATCACCACCACCATCATCACCACCATCATCACCACCATCATCATCACCACAATCATCACCACCATCATCACCACCATCACACACCATCATCACCACTATCACCACCACCATCACCACCATCATCACACCACCACCATCACCACCACCACCACCATCACCACCACCACCATCATCATCACCACCATCATCATCACCACCATCACCACCAGCATCATCATCACCACCAGCATCATGATCACCACCATCACCGCCAGCATCATCATCATCACCATCATTACCACCATCATCACCACCACCATCATCACCACCACCATCATCACCACCATCGTCACCATCGCCAGTCTAGTTGGTGCTGCATGTTGCTGGCCGCGAGGCGCTGCGTTGGAGCCGTGGTAGCAGCACCTACACACACACAGACAAAGCTCCCCCAGGTAGCCTCTAGCAGGCTGTAGGGCAAGTGCTGTTAGTATCGAGTAGCAGCACCTACACACACAGACAAAGATCCCCAGGTAGCCTCTAGCAGGCTGTAGGGGCAAGTGCTGTTGGTAGCGAGTAGCAGCACCTACAAACACACAGACAAAGATCCCCCAGGTAGCCTCTAGCAGGCTGTAGGGGCAAGTGCTGTGAGTAGCGAGTAGCAGCACTACACACACAGACAAAGATCCCCCAGGTAGCCTCTAGCAGGATGTAGGGGCAAGTGCTGTGAGTAGCAAGTAGCAGCACCTACACACACAAGATCCCCCAGGTAGCCTCTAGCAGGCTGTAGGGGCAAGTGCTGTTAGTAGCGAGTAGCAGCACCTACACACACTGACAGAGATCCCCCAGGTAGCCTCTAGCAGGCTGTAGGGCAAGTGCTGTGAGTAGCGAGTAGCAGCACCTACACACACAGACAAAGATCCCCCAGGTAGCCTCTAGCAAGCTGTAGGGGCAAGTGCTGTTAGTAGCGAGTAGCAGCACCTACACACACAGACAAAGATCCCCCAGGTAGCCTCTAGCAAGCTGTAGGGGCAAGTGCTGTTAGTAGCGAGTAGCAGCACCTACACACACAGACAAAGATCCCCCAGGTAGCCTCTAGCAGGCTGTAGGGGCAAGTGCTCTGAGTATCGTGTAGCAGCACCTACACACACAGACAAAGATCCCCAGGTAGCCTCTAGCAGGCTGTAGGGGCAAGTGCTGTTGGTAGCGAGTAGCAGCACCTACAAACACACAGACAAAGATCCCCCAGGTAGCCTCTAGCAGGCTGTAGGGGCAAGTGCTGTGAGTAGCGGGTAGCAGCACCTACACAAACACAGCCAAATATCCCCCAGGTAGCCTCTAGCAGGCTGTAGGGGCAAGTGCTGTTGGTAGCGAGTAGCAGCACCTACAAATACACAGACAAATATCCCCCAGGTAGCCTCTAGCAGGCTGTAGGGGCAAGTGCTGTAGGGCAACGCTCTCGCCCCACCCACTCCTCTCCACCCCCCGTGTGGGAAAAGTTGCGGGGGAATCCACTTGCGAGCCCCGCCCCCTCCCCCACGGAATATCCCCCCCGCCCCCTCCCCCACTTCCGCCCCTCCCCCCACCCCTTCAAGTGAGGAACTGTGACGTCATTGAACCTCAGACCCATAGAGACCCATAGACACACAGAGACCCATAGACTCACACAGAGACCCATAGAGTCACACAGAGACCCATAGACTCACACAGAGACCCATAGACTAACAGACATCCATATACTCACACAGAGACCCATAGACTCACACAGAGACCCATAGACTAACAGACACCCATAGACTCATACAGAGACCATAGACTGACATAGAGATCCATAGACTCACACAGAGACCCATATACTAACATAGAGACCCATAGACTCATACAGAGACCCATAGACTCACACAGAGACCCATAGACTCACACAGAGACCCATATACTCACACAGACACCCATAGATTCACACAGAAACCCATAGGCTCACATAGAGACACATAGACTCACACAGAGACCCATAGACTCACATCGAGACCCATAGACTCACACAGAGACCCATACACTCACATAGAGACCCATACACTCACACAGAGACCCATAGACTCACAGACATACAACAACAACCGCCATTCGCACTAAGTGGCGGTGACGTCACCAAGACGCTTGTCCCAGGCCATGTGCACCCTGAGGCCACGTGAAGTGTCGATCGCCCGCTGGCAGGAGGTCACGGGGCAGACCCCAGGTGCCACGGGTCGACTGACTGAGATGACTGGCTGATGCACCACCTGTGCCCCCTACTGTGCCAACCTGCTGTGCTTTAGCCACCCGGCGCTCCGCTCGTTGTTGTGAGCGTCGCTCCTCCGCCCTCCGTTGTTGTTGGAGGGCGACTGCCTCCACTGCCCAGTAGCGTCCTTCACGAGCCTCCTCCACAGAGGCCGATCTTGACACCGCTGGTACCAGTCATCGGCAATTCCACTCAGCTCCACGTCCTCCTGTACCGCATCTCTTCTCTAGCCCGTGCCGCGCCGTTTAAACAACGTTGCCCGTCCGGCACCACGAGAAGGTAGGTTTTGCCAGAAACACACACACAGACACACACAGACACACACACACAAACACACACAACACACAAACACACACACAGACACAGTGACACACGCACACAGACACACACTTACAGACACACAGACACAGACGCACACACACAGTGACACACGCACACAGACACACAGACACACAGTGACACACGGACACAGACACACGCACACAGACACATGCACAGAGACAGACACACGCACACAGACACACAGGCACGCACAGAGACACAGACACACGCACAGAGACACAGACACGCACACAGACACACACAGACACACGCACACAGACACACACACAGACACACGCACACAGACACACACAGACACACGCACAGAGATATACACAGACACACGCACAGAGACACAGACACACACACGCACAGACACACACAGACAGACACACATAGACACACGCACAGACACATACACGCACAGAAACACAGACACACGCACAGACACACACACACGCACAGAAACACAGACACAGACACACGCACAGACACACAGACACACGCACAGACACACGCACAGACACACACACACAGACACACGCACACAGACACACACACACAGACACACACAGACACACGCACACAGACACACAGACACACACACAGACACACGCACAGACACACAGACACACACACACACGCAGAGTTTCGGAGTGCGACGTGATGCAGCTGAATGTAAATTCCCAGCGTGCAGAGTCTCTCGGATTCCCCTCCTCCGCGTCATGCCGCTGATGCCGAGTGCTGTGGGGTGGTTCTGGTGGCGTTGATTTTCCCTCGCCGGCACCCGGTGAGTGGTGTGTGGGTGTGTGAATGTGTGGGCGATGTGAGGAGCGCTGTGTTTGTGTGTGAGGTGCGACTCGGTGTGTCTGTGTATAAATACTTGCGGGGTATTTAAAAGCTCCAGTTTGTGTCGACTTGCACCGTAGAGTCCACTCAAGAACTCAGCGGCATCATCAGCGGCAGCAGCAGCATCATCATCATCATCATCGCAACAGCATCATCATCATCACAGCAGCATCATCAGCAGCATCATCATCAGCAACAAGACGCGTGCGCCTAACATGAGAGGTAGAGTGTAAGAGTGAGTGAGAGTGTGAGTGAGTGAGTGTAAGGGTGAGTGTAAGAGTGAGTGTAAGGGTGAGTGTGGAGTGAGTGTAAGAGTGAGTGTAAGGGTGAGTGAGTGTAGAGTGAGTGTAAGGGTGAGTGGTAAGGGTGAGTGAGTGTAAGAGTGAGTGTAAGGGTGAGTGTGTGAGTGAGTGTAAGAGTGAGTGTAAGAGTGAGTGTAAGGGTGAGTGTAAGGTGAGTGTGAGTGAGTGTAAGAGTGAGTGTAAGGGTGAGTGAGTGGTAAGAGTGAGTGTAAGGGTGAGTGTAAGGGTGAGTGTGAGTGAGTGTAAGAGTGAGTGTAAGGGTGAGTGTAAGGGTGAGTGTAAGAGTGAGTGTAAGGGTGAGTGAGTGCAAGAGTGAGTGTAAGGGTGAGTGTAAGGGTGAGTGAGTGCAAGAGTGAGTGTAAGAGTGAGTGTAAGGGTGAGTGAGTGGTGTAAGGGTGAGTGAGTGTAAGAGTGAGTGTAAGAGTGAGTGTAAGAGTGAGTGTAAGGGTGAGTGAGTGCAAGGGTGGGTGAGTGTAAGAGTGAGTGTAAGGTGAGTGAGTGCAGAGTGAGTGTGAGTGTAGAAGAGTGAGTGTGTGAGTGAGTTAAGAGTGAGTGAGTGTAAGAGTGAGTGAGTGTAAGAGTGAGTAAGTGAATGTAAGAGTGATTGTAAGAGTGAGTGAGTGTAAGGGTGAGTGAGTGTAAGGGTGAGTGAGGGTAAGAGTGAGTGTAAGAGTGAGTGTAAGGGTGAGTGAGTGTAAGGGTGGGTGAGTGTAAGAGTGAGTGTAAGGGTGAGTGAGTGCAAGAGTGAGTGTGAGTGTAAGAGTGAGTGAGTGAATGTAAGAGTGAGTGAGTGTAAGAGTGAGTGTCTAACTGTGATTGAATGCAAGAATGTAAGAGTGTAAGAGTGAGTGAGTGTAAGAGTGAGTGAGTGAATGTAAGAGTGATTGTAAGAGTGATTGTAAGAGTGAGTGAGTGTAAGAGTGAGTGAGCGAATGTAAGAGTGAGTTAGTGTAAGAGTTGAGTGTAAGAGTGAGTGTGAGTGAGTGTAAGAGTGAGTGTAAGAGTGAGTGAGTGTAAGAGTGTGTGAGTGAGTGTAAGAGTGAGTGTGTGAGTGAGTGTAAGAGTGAGTGAGTGTAAGAGTGAGTGAGTGTAAGAGTGAGTGTAAGAGTGAGTGTAAGGGTGAGTGTAAGGGTGAGTGAGTGTAAGAGTGAGTGAGTGTAAGAGTGAGTGTAAGGGTGAGTGAGTGTAAGGGTGGGTGAGTGTAAGAGTGAGTGTAAGAGTGAGTGTGAGTGAGTGTAAGAGTGAGTGTAAGGGTGAGTGAGTGTAAGGGTGAGTGAGTGTAAGAGTGAGTGAGTGTAAGAGTGAGTGTAAGGGTGAGTGAGTGTAAGGGTGGGTGAGTGTAAGAGTGAGTGTAAGGGTGAGTGAGTGCAAGAGTGAGTGTGAGTGTAAGAGTGAGTGAGTGAATGTAAGAGTGAGTGAGTGTAAGAGTGAGTGTAAGAGTGAGTGTGAGTGAGTGTAAGAGTGAGTGTAAGAGTGTGTGAGTGAGTGTAAGAGTGAGTGTGTGAGTGAGTGTAAAAGTGAGTGAGTGTAAGAGTCAGTGTCTAACTGTGATTGAATGCAAGAATGTAAGAGTGTAAGAGTGAGTGAGTGTAAGAGTGAGTGAGTGAATGTAAGAGTGATTGTAAGAGTGATTGTAAGAGTGAGTGAGTGTAAGAGTGAGTGAGCGAATGTAAGAGTGAGTTAGTGTAAGAGTGAGTGTAAGAGTGAGTGAGTGTGAGTGAGTGTAAGAGTGAGTGAGTGTAAGAGTGTGTGAGTGAGTGTAAGAGTGAGTGTGTGAGTGAGTGTAAGAGTGAGTGAGTGTAAGAGTGAGTGAGTGTAAGAGTGAGTAAGTGAATGTAAGAGTGATTGTAAGAGTGATTGTAAGAGTGAGTGAGTGTAAGAGTGAGTGAGTGTAAGAGTGAGTTAGTGTAAGAGTGTGTGAGTGAATGTAAGAGTGAGTGAGTGTAAGAGTGAGTGAGTGTAAGAGTGAGTGTGTGAGTGAGTGTAAGAGTGAGTTAGTGTAAGAGTGAGCGAGTGAATGTAAGAGTGAGTGAGTGTAAGAGTGTGTGAGTGAGTGTAAGAGTGAGTGTGTGAGTGAGTGTAAGAGTGAGTTAGTGTAAGAGTGAGCGAGTGAATGTAAGAGTGAGTGAGTGTAAGAGTGTGTGAGTGAGTGTAAGAGTGTGTGAGTGAGTGTAAGAGTGAGTGAGTGTGAGTGAGTGTAAGAGTCAGTGTCTAACTGTGATTGAATGTAAGAATGTCTGTGAATGAAAGTGTGTGACAGTACTTGCCCCTACAGCCTGCTAGAGGCTACCTGGGGGATCTTTGTCTTTGTGTGTAGGTGCTGCTACTCGCTACTAACAGCACTTGCCCCTACAGCCTGCTAGAGGCTACCTGGGGATCTTTGTCTTTGTGTGTGTAGGTGCTGCTACTCGCTACTAACAGCACTTGCCCCTACAGCTTGCTAGAGGCTACCTGGGGATCTTTGTCTTTATGTGTGTAGGTGCTGCTACTCGCTACTAACAGCACTTGCCCCTACAGCCTGCTAGGAGCTACCTGGGGGATCTTTGTCTTTGTGTGTGTAGGTGCTGCTACTCGCTACTAACAGCACTTGCCCCTACAGCCTGCTAGAGGCTACCTGGGGGATCTTTGTCTGTGTGATCTCCTGACCGCCGCTGTGAACTGTCCACTCCCGACCATCCGCAGGAGGAGCGCTGCTGCTGATGATGATGGCGGTGCTGATGCTGCTCATGACTGCACGGTGCCTTGCAAGGACATCTCAGCAGCGTCATCAGCAGCGTCATCAGCAGCAGCAGCATCAGCAGCAGCAGCGGCGGCAGCAGCAGCAGCTTCATCATCAGCAGCATCAGCAGCAGCGGCGGCAGCAGCAGCAGCTTCATCATCATCAGCAGCAGCATCAGCAGCAGCATCAGCAGCAGGAGCGGCATCAGCAGCAGCAGCAGCGGCTGTACGGGAGTCGCAAACCTGTGGAGCTGATGGCGCTGAAGGCGTTCAGCTTGGCGAAGGAGCTCCTTGCTGCGTTTGTGAGTGGTTCTCTGTGTCACTGTGTCAAGTGTGTCACTGTGTGTCACTGTGTGTGTGTCACTGTGTGTCACTGTGTGTCAGTGTGTGTGTGTCAGTGTGTGTCACTGTGTGTCAGTGTGTGTGTGTCACTGTGTGTGTCACTGTGTGTCACTGTGTGTGTCACTGTCTCTGTGTGTGTGTGTCACTGTGTGTCAGTGTGTGTGTGTGTCACTGTGTGTCACTGTGTGTCAGTGTGTGTGTCATTGTGTGTCAGTGTGTGTGTGTCAGTGTGTGTCAGTGTGTGTGTGTCACTGTGTGTCAGTGTGTGTGTGTGTCACTGTGTGTCAGTGTGTGTGTGTGTCACTGTGTGTCAGTGTGTGTGTGTGTCACTGTGTGTCAGTGTGTGTGTGTGTCACTGTGTGTCAGTGTGTGTGTCACTGTGTGTCACTGTGTGTCACTGTGTGTCAGTGTGTGTGTGTCACTGTGTGTCACTGTGTATGTGTCAGTGTATGTGTGTCACTGTGTGTGTGTCACTGTGTGTCAGTGTGTGTGTGTGTCACTGTGTGTCAGTGTGTGTGTGTCAGTGTGTGTGTGTGTCACTGTGTGTCACTGTGTGTGTGTCACTGTGTGTCACTGTGTGTCAGTTTGTGTGTGTCAGTGTGTGTGTGTGTGTCACTGTGTGTCACTGTGTGTGTGTCACTGTGTGTCACTGTGTGTCACTGTGTGTCAGTGTGTGTGTGTCAGTGTGTGTGTGTGTCACCGTGTGTCACTGTGTGTGTGTCACTGTGTCACTGTGTGTGTGTCAGTGTGTGTCACTGAGTGTCAGTGTGTGTCAGTGTATGTGAGTCACTGTGTGTCACTGTGTGTGTCAGTGTGTGTCACTGTGTGTCAGTGTGTGGGTGTCACTGTGTGTGTGTCAGTGTGTCACTGTGTGTCAGTGTGTGTGTCACAGTGTGTGTGTCAGTGTGTGTCACTGTGTGTGTCACTGTGTGTCACTGTGTGTCAGTGTGTGTGTGTGTCAGTGTGTGTCACTGTGTGTCAGTGTATGTGTGTCACTGTGTGTCAGTGTGTGTGTGTCACAGTGTGTGTGTGTCACAGTGTGTGTGTGTCACTGTGTGTCAGTGTGTGTGTGTCAATGTGTGTCAGTGTGTGTGTGTCACAGTGTGTGTGTGTCACTGTGTGTCAGTGTGTGTGTGTGTCACAGTGTGTGTGTGTCACTGTGTGTCAGCGTGTGTGTGTCACTGTGTGTCAGTGTGTGTGTGTCAGTGTGTGTCACTGTGTGCCACTGTGTGTGTGTCAGTGTGTGTCACTGTGTGTGTCAGTGTGTGTCAGTGTGTGTCACAGTGTGTGTGTGTCAGTGTGTGTCACTGTGTGTCAGTGTATGTGTGTGTCAGTGTGTGTCACTATGTGTCAGTGTATGTGTGTCACTGTGTGTCACTGTGCGTGTGTGTGTCACAGTGTGTGTGTGTGTCACTGTGTGTGTCACTGTGTGTGTCAGTGTGTGTCACTGTGTGTGTGTCAGTGTGTCACTTTGTGTCACTGTGTGTCAGTGTATGTGTGTCACTGTGTGTCACTTTGTGTCACTGTGTGTCAGTGTGTGTGTGTCACTGTGTGTCAGTGTGTGTGTGTCACTGTGTGTCAGTGTATGTGTGTCACTGTGTGTCAGTGTGTGTGTCACAGTGTGTGTGTGTCACTGTGTGTCAGTGTGTGTGTGTCACTGTGTGTCTGTATGTGTGTCACTGTGTGTCAGTGTGTGTGTCACAGTGTGTGTGTGTCACTGTGTGTCAGTGTGTGTGTGTCACTGTGTGTCAGTGTGTGTGTGTCACTGTGTGTCAGTGTATGTGTGTCACTGTGTGTCAGTGTGTGTGTGTGTCACTGTGTGTCAGTGTATGTGTGTCACTGTGTGTCAGTGTGTGTGTGTGTCACTGTGTGTGTCAGTGTGTGTCAGTGTGTCACTTTGTGTCACTGTGTGTCAGTGTGTGTGTGTCACTGTGTGTCACTGTGTGTCAGTGTGTGTGTGTCACAGTGTGTGTGTGTCACTGTGTGTCAGTGTGTGTGTGTAGTGTGTGTCACTGTGTGTCACTGTGTGTGTGTGTCAGTGTGTGTCACTGTGTGTCAGTGTGTGTGTGTCAGTGTGTGTCACTGTGTGTCAGTGTGTGTCACTGTGTGTCAGTGTGCGTGTGTGTGTCACAGTGTGTGTTTGTCAGTGTGTCACTTTGTGTCACTGTGTGTCAGTGTGTGTGTGTGTCACTATGTGTCAGTGTGTGTGTGTCAGTGTGTGTCACTGTGTGTCAGTGTATGTGTGTCAGTGTGTGTCAGTGTGTGTCACTGTGTGTGTGTCAGTGTGTGTCACTGTGTGTCAGTGTGCGTGTGTGTCACAGTGTGTGTGTGTCAGTGTGTGTCACTGTGTGTCAGTGTGTGTCACTGTGTGTGTGTCAGTGTGTCACTTTGTGTCACTGTGTGTCAGTGTGTGTGTGTGTCACTGTGTGTGTCACTGTGTGTCAGTGTGTGTGTGTCAGTGTGTATGTGCCTGGGTATTTTGTACCATCGGACACTCCACCCCCACAGCTCCCAATCGGTGATGGGGCAGTTGTGGAGAGAGTGGAGAGTTTCCCATACCTGGGCAGTGTGCTTATGACTGGCTCCAGTTTAACAGCAGAGGTCTCACTCCGAATCAGTCGAGCGGCAATATCTTTTCATCGGTTACGTAACGCTGTGTGGAAGCTACCTGGTCTGTCGCTCCGCACTAAGCTTCAGGTCTTCTCGACCACGGTCATTCCCTCCCTTCTCTACGCTTGCGAAACGTGGACCCCCCTAATGGAACATCTTCGCCGGTTAGAAACATTTAGGCTGGCCTGCCTACGATCCATCCTGGGTTTAACCAGACTGGATTGTGTGAGGAGCTCACAAATTCTTGAAAGATCTGGGCAAGGTCCCATCGGTGAGCTCCTCCGGCGGGCAAGGCTGCGATGGCTGGGTCATGTAGCCCGCATGCCCAGCCAACGCATGCCGAAACAGCTTTTGCTCGGCCGGATTGAGGGGGCTAAGCGGGCGCGGCACGGGCTAGAGAAGAGATGAAGTGATGTGGTACAGGAGGACGTGGAGCTGAGTGGACTTGCCGATGACTGGTACCAGCGGTGTGAAGATCGGCCTCTGTGGAGGAGGCTCGTGAAGGATGCTACTGGGCAGTTGGAGGTAGTCGCCCTCCAACAACAACGGAGGGCGGAGGAGCGACGCTCACAACAACGAGCGGAGCGCCGGGTGGCTAAAGCACAGCAGGTTGGCACAGTAGGGGGCACAGGTGGTGCATCAGCCAGTGATCTCAGTCAGTCGACCCGTGGCACCTGCTGGGTCTGCCCCGTGACCTCCTGCCAGCGGGCGTTCGACACTTCACGTGGCCTCAGGGTGCACATGGCCTGGCACAAGCGTCGTGGTGACGTCACCGCCACTTAGTGGCGAATGGCGGTTGTTGTTGTTGTTGTGTATAGTGGTGTGTGTGTATACTGGTGTGTGTGTGTATAGTTCTGTGTGTATAGTGGTGTGTGTGTATAGTGGTGTGTGTGTAGTGGTGTGTGTAGTGGTGTGTGTGTAGTGGTGTGTGTGTGTGTAGTGGTGTGTGTGTGTAGTGGTGTGTGTGTATTGGTGTGTGTGTGTAGTGGTGTGTGTGTGTAGTGGTGTGTGTGTGTAGTGGTGTGTGTGTGTAGTGGTGTGTGTGTGTAGTGGTGTGTGTATAGTGGTGTGTGTGTATAGTGGTGTGTGTGTGTAGTGGTGTGTGTGTGTAGTCGTGTGTGTGTGTAGTGGTGTGTGTGTATAGTCGTGTGTGTGTATAGTCGTGTGTGTGTGTAGTGGTGTGTGTGTGTAGTCGTGTGTGTGCGTAGTGGTGTGTGTAGTTGTGTGTGTGTAGTGGTGTGTGTAGTGGTGTGTGTGTGTAGTGGTGTGTGTGTAGCAGCACTTGCCCCTGCGGCCCTCCCCGAGGTTACCTGGGGTAGCTTTGTTTTTGTCTCTGCTCCGCGGTTTCCCGGTTTCAGAAGCCACTTCCAGTTTCGGTTTCGTGGCCGCGTGGTTTCATCAGCAAGACAAAGCTCCCCCGGGTAACCTCCCGGGGGATTAAGGGGGTCACGTTCTGTTAGACGCGCACGATGACACACACAGTGACACACACACACACAGTGACACACACACACACAGTGACACACACAGTGACACACAGTGACAACAACAACAACAACCGCCATTCGCCACTAAGTGGCGGTGACGTCACCACGACGCTTGTGCCAGGCTATGTGCACCCTGAGGCCACGTGAAGTGTCGAACGCCTGCTGGCAGGAGGTCACGGGGCAGACCCAGGTGCCACGGGTCGACTGACTGAGATGACTGGCTGATGCACCACCTACTGTGCCAACCTGCTGTGCTTTAGCCACCCGGCGCTCCGCTCGTTGTTCTGAGCGTCGCTCCTCCGCCCTCCGTTGTTGTTGGAGGGCGACTACCTCCAACTGCCCAGTAGCATCCTTCACGAGCCTCCTCCACAGAGGCCGATCTTGACACCGCTGGTACCAGTCATCGGCAAGTCCACTCAGCTCCACGTCCTCCTGTACCACATCACTCCATCTCTTCTCTAGCCCGTGCCGCGCCCGCTTAGCCCCCTCAATCCGGCCAAACAAAAGCTGTTTCGGCATGCGGTGGCTGGGCATGCGGGCTACATGACCCAGCCATCACAGCCTTGCCCGCCGGAGGAGCTCACCGATGGGACCCTGCCCAGATCTTTCAAGGATTTGTGAGCTCCTCACACAATCCAGTCTGGTTAAACCCAGGATGGATCGTAGGCAGGCTAGCCTAAATGTTTCTAACAGGCGAAGATGTTCCATTAGGGGGGTCCACGTTTCACAAGCGTAGAGAAGGGAGGGAATGACCGTGGCCGAGAAGACCTGAAGCTTAGTGCGGAGCGACAGACCAGGTAGCTTCCACACAGCGTTACGCACCCGATGAAAAGATATTGCCGCTCGACTGATTCGGAGTGAGACCTCTGCTGTTAAACTGGAGCCAGTCATAAGCACACTGCCCAGGTATGGGAAACTCTCCACTCTCTCCACAACTGCCCTATCACACGACTATACACACACACGACTATACACACACCACTACACACACACCACTACACACACACACACCACTACACACACACCACTATACACACACACCACTACACACACACCACTACACATACACACCACTATACACACACACCACTATACACACACACACACCACCGAAATACCCAGGCAGGTGCTTAGTTTTGGTGGGGCTGATGGTAAGGCCCCACCTCTTAGTGGCACGCTCCAGTCTCAGCAGCAGCGTCTCCAACTCCTCCTCTGACTGAGCAGCTATTACCAAATCATCAACATACATAACGTGGTTGAGCAATAGGGAGCCATCCCTTGACCGCACCCGGGCATCGATCAGCCTCCCATTATATCTGTACCATATGGAGATTCCCCCGGTACAGCTATTGAAGGCTTCACGAACTACGTGGTAAAAATAGATGTTAAGTAATGTGGGAGCCAGAGGACATCCCTGTCGCACCCCAAGGTGTACAGGGAATGGCTCTGACTCCCGGCCACGTAGTTTTACCCGGGCCCGCTCACCATCATGAAGGTCCTTAATGATCGTGAGCAGAGGGTCAGGTACTCCAAAAAGCACGAAGAACGACC
The DNA here is from genome assembly GCF_048934315.1 of Petromyzon marinus. NCBI lineage: Eukaryota > Metazoa > Chordata > Hyperoartia > Petromyzontiformes > Petromyzontidae > Petromyzon > Petromyzon marinus. Next base: position 17,113 of record NW_027422639.1, read on the forward strand.
CAGAGCCCAGGCCTATTGATGGTATCATAGGCCTTGACCAGGTCAATAAAGCAGAGATGTAGGTCTTGTTGGAATTCCCTACACCTCTGCTGTAGCAGACGGACAGAAAATATGGCATCTGTGCAGGACCGCCCTTTCCTGAAACCGCATTGGGGCTCCGCAATTCTCTCCTCAGCATGCCTGGCAAGGCGATGTTGAATAATCCTTGCCAGGACCTTTCCCGGCACACTGAGGAGTGAGATGCCCCTGTAGTTGTTACAGTCTGTGCGGTCCCCCTTCTTAAAGAGGGGGACCACAAGGGCATCCTTCCAATCCTGCGGAACCCGTCCAGTGGTCCAGACCGTTGTTATGATGTCATATAGGGCAGTCTGTGCACAAACGCCACCCTCCCTCAGCATTTCGCTTGGGAGATCATCTCTGCCCGCTGCCTTTCCTGGTCTCAGACTCCGGATCGCCCTCAGTACTTCCTCAACAGATGGCACCTCAGCCTGCATCCCTCCACGGATGTTCGTCTTCGGTGGGGGGGGGGGGGGGCATAAGTAACCACGACCACCACTCCTCACCTCCGGTTGATGGGAAGGCGAGCCCAAAGTAGCCTGAGGCTTACACCTTCCCAAACCTCACCGCCATGCTCCCACGCCCATTCATTATTTTATCAGAAGAAGAGCTACACCCTGTTGTTTGGCAGTCTGCTGCCCCGAGTAGAGGATTGTCCACCCATCAATGGTGGCAGGAGCCAGACCGGTCCACCGGACCTCCTGAATGCCACAGAGATCCAGGCGGTACCGGTCCAGCTCCCGACAGAGGAGTGGCAGCCTCTCCTCCGCAGTGAGCATTCGGACATTCCACGTGGCCACACGAAGTGGCTTTTCTTTGTTTCTGGAGGAGCCCCGAGGGTAGAGATTCAATCTCCTGGCTCCGCCAATTGGGGTTTGGCCAGGAGACGTCATAGACGCCTGGCCCCCCCGGGGCCTCCGGCACAAGTGTATTAGTTGCATACTTAATTCGCGGTTTAGCGGTAATTAATTGAAGGTGGAGGGGTTACCAGCCCCTCGCACCCGTCCAGAGCCCCCGTTTAGCCGCTGTGGTGTCCACAGATGCCCTGAGGGGAGAGGGCCAAACGGAATTGGCCTTCCCACCACGGCACTGTCCACGACAGAGTTGCCCGTCCGGCACCGCGAGGAGTTAGGGGGTTGTTTGCCGGACACAGACACAGGCACACGCGCACACACTCACACACTCACACACTCACTCGCACACACAAACCCCACAGTGACAGCGTTGGTGTACGGTGCTATTTCAGGAATATTTTGATGTTTTTTTTCCTGGATTTTTCTGTTTGCACAGTCACACAAAGTCACTTTAAGATGTTTTTTCTTGTTCATGTTTTTGTTTGTGGCGGTTGCACCCGGTTCAAGAGCCGAATGGCTCACAGGGCTATACCAAATAAATGAAACTATGAAATGAACTATGAACCACCGCCGCTTGGCGACGTCACCGCCGCCGTTTGGTGACGTCACCGCCGCCGCTTGGTGACGTCACCGCCGCCGCTTGGTGACGTCACCGCCGCCGCTTGGTAGTACAGTATAAATATGAAAGTATAAATAGTAAGATTGTGTGGCTGTGTGTCTGTGTGCGTGCCAGGCGCTGTCCAGGTTCTGTGATGCTTTGTTCGAGGCGCCCCACTCCACGTTACCAGGCCTGCCCTCAGCCCAGTCCATCTCAGCCCAGTGGAGACTACCAATGGTACTAACTACTACCGACTGCTACTACAAACTAGCACTAACTAGCACTGCTACTCACTCGCAAAGACTCGCAAAGACTCACTCACTCGCCTACCACCTCAACCACCCACCCACTCACTCACCCCTTCACTCACTCACCCCCTCACCCACCCACTCACCCACCCCCTCACCCACTCACCCACTCACTCACCCACTCACTCACCCCCTCACCCACCCACTCACCCACTCACCCACTCACCCCCTCACCCACTCACCCCCTCACCCACTCACTCAACCACCCACCTACTCACCCACTCACCCACCCACCCAGTCACTCACCCCCTCACCCACTCACCCACCCACCCACTCACTCACCCACTCACCCCCTCACCCACTCACCCACCCACCTACTCACCCACTCACCCACCCGCCTACTCACCCACTCACCCACCCGCCTACTCACCCACTCCCTCATCCACCCACCCACTCACTCACCCCCTCACCCACTCAAACCCTCACCCACTCACTCACCCCTCACTCACTCACCCCCTCACTTATTCACCCCCTCACCCACTCACCCCCTCACCCACCCACCCACCCGCCTACTCACCCACTCACCCACCCGCCTACTCACCCACCCACCCACCGACCCACTCACCCACCCACCCACTCACTCACCTACCCCCTTACCCATCACCTACCCCCTCACCCACTCACTCACCCATCTACCAACTCACCCATTCACCTACCCACCCACCCACTCATTCACCTACCCCTTCACCCACTCACCCACCCCCTCACCCACTCACTCACCCACTAACCCATTCACCCCCTCACCCACCCCCTCACCCACCCCCTCACCCCCTCACCCCCTCACCCACCCACTCACCCACCCCCTCACCCACCCCCTCACCCACTCACCCACCCCCTCACCCACCCCCTCACCCACTCACCCCCTCACCCACTCACTCACCCCCTCACTCACTCACCCCCTCACTCACTCACCCCCTCACCCCCTCACCCACTCACCCACTCACCCCCTCACCCACCCACCCACTCACCCACCCGCCTACTCACCCACTCACCCACTCACCCACTCACCCACCCACCCACTCACCCACCCGCCTACTCACCCACTCACCCACCCACCCACCGACCCACTCACCCACCCACCCACTCACTCACCTACCCCCTTACCCATCACCTACCCCCTCACCCACTCACTCACCCATCTACCAACTCACCCATTCACCTACCCACCCACCCACTCATTCACCTACCCCCTCACCCACTCACCCACCCCCTCACCCACTCACTCACCCACTCACTCACCCACTCACTCACCCACCCCCTCACCCACTCACCCACCCACTCACCCACCCACCCACTCACCCACTCACTCACTCACCCACTCACTCACTCACCCACCCACTAACCCATTCACCCCCTCACCCACCCCCTCACCCACCCCCTCACCCACCCCCTCACCCACCCCCTCACCCCCTCACCCACCCACTCACCCACCCCCTCACCCACCCCCTCACCCACCCCCTCACCCACCCCCTCACCCACCCACCCCCGAGGAGTTTGTACCGTGTAGACAAACTCGCCTAACAAACTCCGTGCCCCCCACCCCGTGCAGACTTGCGAGCAGCTGAGCGCCGAGGTGAGGAACCTGCAGCTGTACCGCGAGTACCTCGCGCTCGCTCACCACTCGCTCACCATCGCCCCTCGCTCGCCAGGCCACGCCCCCTGCTCACCGCTCACTCACCCCGACTCGCGGAGCCTGGAGCTCGATCTGCGGGACCTCGTGCGGCACATCAACACAAAGGTGAGCAGCTCGCCGACTCGCTCGCCGCTCGCTCGCTCGCTCACTCACACACTCACTCACTTACACACTCACCACTCACACACTCACACACTCACTCACCACTCACCACTCACTCACTCACACACACACTCACTCACACACTCACTTACACACTCACTCACTCACCACTCACTCGCTCACTCACTCACTCACACACTCACTCACTCACTTACACACTCACTCACTCACTCACCCACCACTCACTCACTCACTCACACACTCACCACTCACTCACCCACTCACTCACCACTCACTCACCACTCACTCACACATCACTCACTCACACACTCACTCCCCACTCACTCACCCACTCACTCACCACTCACTCACCACTCACTCACACACTCACTCACTCACACACTCACTCCCCACACACTCACTCACCACTCACACACTCACCACTCACTCACTCACCCACTCACTCACACACTCACTCACTTACACACTCACTCACACACTCACTCACTCACACACTCACTCACTCACCACTCACTCACTCACACACTCACTCACTCACTTACACACTCACTCACTCACTCACCACTCACTCACTCACTCACACACTCACTCACTCACACACTCACTCACTCACCACTCACTCACTCACACACTCACCACTCACTCACTCGCTCACTCACACACTCACTCACTCACTTACACACTCACTCACTCACACACTCACACACTCACTCACACACTCACTCACTCACACACTCACTCACTCACCACTCACTCACTCACACACTCACCACTCACTCACTCGCTCACTCACACACTCACTCACTCACTTACACACTCACTCACTCACACACTCACACACTCACTCACTCACACACTCACCACTCACTCACTTACACACTCACACACTCACTCACTTACACACTCACTCACTCACTTACACACTCACTCACTCACACACTCACACACTCACTCACACACTCACTCACTCACTTACACACTCACTCACTCACACACTCACACACTCACTCACTCACCCACTCACTCACCACTCACTCACCACTCGTTCGCTCACTCACTCACTCACCACTCACTCACTCACACACTCACTCACTCACACACTCACTCACCACTCACACACTCACTCACACACTCACTCACTCACACACTCACTCACACACTCACTCGCTCACTCACTCACACACTCAGTCACTCACTCACCCACTCACTCACCCACTCACTCACACACTCACACACTCACTCGCTCACTCACACACTCACTCACCACTCACACACTCACTCACACACTCAGTCACTCACTCACCCACTCACTCACCCACTCACTCACACACTCACTCGCTCACTCACACACTCACTCACCACTCACACACTCACTCACACACTCACTCGCTCACTCACACACTCACTCACCACTCACACACTCACTCACACACTCACTCACTCACACACTCACACACTCACTCGCTCACTCACTCACACACTCACTCACACACTCACTCACACACTCACTCACTCACACACTCACTCACCACTCACACACTCACTCACACACCCACTCACTCACTCACACACTCACTCACTCACACACTCACTCACACACTCACTCACCACTCACTCACTCACACACTCACTCACCACTCACTCACCACTCACCACTCACTCACCACTCGCTCACCGACTCGGTCACCACTCACTCGCTCACTCACACACTCACTCACTTACACACTCACTCACTCACACACTCACTCACCCACTCACTCCCCACTCACTCACCCACTCACTTACCACTCACTCACCACTCGTTCGCTCACTCACTCACTCACCACTCGCTCACCCAATCACCCACTCACTCACTCACCCACTCACTCACTCACCCACTCACTCACTCACCCACTCACTCACCGACTCACCACTCACTCACCGACTCACCACTCGCTCACCACTCGCTCACCACTCACTCACCACTCACTCACTCACTCACCACTCGCTCACCACTCACTCACTCACCCACCCACTCACTCACTCAGTCACTCACCACACACTCACCCACTCACTCACCACTCACTCACCCACACACTCACCACTCACCACTCACTCACCACTCACCACTCACTCACCCACACACTCACCACTCACTCACCACTCACTCACCCACACACTCACCACTCACCACTCACTCACACACTCACTCACCACTGACTCACCACTCACCACTCACTCACCACTCACTCACCAACCACTCACTCACCACTCCTCTCTCTCCCGCCCTCCCCGTAGATCTCCTCACTGTGCCCCCCCGGGCCCCCTGGTGGAGGCGGGCCCCCTGGTGGAGGTGGGCCCCCTGGTGGAGGTGGGCCCCCTGGTGGAGGCGTGCAGCTCCACGAGACGTACGCGTCGCGCGACTTCTGGGAGGGCCCCGACGCAGCCCTCAGAGCTCTGCTGCTGCTGAGGGAGCTCCGTGCACAGCTCCACAAGACGCTACGACTACTAGCGCGCACATAGCCAGCTACAGCTACACTACAGCTACACTACACTACAGCTACACTACAGCTACACTACAGCTACACTACACTACAGCTACACTACAGCTACTCTACAGCTACACTACACTACAGCTACACTACAGCTACTCTACAGCTACACTACAGCTACACCACAGCTACAGCTACACTACAGCTACACTACAGCTACACTACACTACAGCTACACTACAGCTACTCTACAGCTACACTACACTACAGCTACACTACAGCTACACTACACTACAGCTACACTACAGCTACACTACACTACAGCTACACTGCAGCCACTCTACAGCTACACTACAGCTACACTACACTACAGCTACACTACAGCTACACTACACTACAGCTACACTACAGCTACACTACAGCTACAGCTACACTACAGCTACACTACAGCTACACTACACTACAGCTACACTACAGCTACGCTACAGCTACACCACAGCTACACTACAGCTACACTACACTACAGCTACACTACAGCTACACTACACTACAGCTACGCTACAGCTACACTACAGCTACACTAGACTACAGCTACACTACAGCTACACTACAGCTACATCCACTGTATGAGTGTGGGGGGAGTGGTGGTGCAGTGGTTAGCGCACTGTGTGGGGGGAGTGGTGGTGCAGTGGTTAGCGCACTGTGTGGGGGGAGTGGTGGTGCAGTGGTTAGCGCACTGTGAGTGTGGGGGGAGTGGTGGTGCAGTGGTTAGCGCACTGTGAGTGTGGGGGGAGTGGTTGTGCAGTGGTTAGCGCACTGTGAGTGTGGGGGGAGTGGTGGTGCAGCGGTTAGCGCACTGTGTATGTCTATCAGCACTGGGGAGAGACAGCTCCTGCCCCTCTAGCACTGTGTGGACTACCTGGGGGACCTTTGTCTGTGTAGTGCTCGCCCACACCGCAAGGTGCCCACAGCGCACGGGTGTCCACTTATTTATTTAATTTTATTTAATTGTTTGCCATTTAATTTATTGCTATTTAATTGCTATTTAATGAACTGTTTAGTAATTGTGTTTACATGATTTGTCAAAGGGGCAGCACCTGCAATAGACGCCTCACGCGGCCTGTTGCTGCTCGGCGTGTCTGTGTGTCAGTGTGTGTGTGTCAGTGTGTGTGTGTCAGTGTGTGTGTGTGTCAGTGTGTGTCAGTGTGTGTCAGTGTGTGTGTGTCAGTGTGTGTGTCAGTGTGTGTGTCAGTGTGTGTGTGTCAGTGTGTGTGTGTCAGTGTGTGTGTCAGTGTGTGTGTCAGTGTGTGTGTGTCAGTGTGTGTGTGTCAGTGTGTGTGTGTGTCAGTGTGTGTGTGTCAGTGTGTGTGTGTGTCAGTGTGTGTGTGTCAGTGTGTCAGTGTGTGTGTGTCAAGTGTGTCAGTGTGTGTGTGTCGTGTGTGTCAGTGTGTCAGTGTGTGTGTGTCGTGTGTGTCAGTGTGTCAGTGTGTGTGTCAGTGTGTGTGTGTCAGTGTGTGTGTCAGTGTGTGTGTGTCAGTGTGTGTGTCAGTGTGTCAGTGTGTGTGTCAGTGTGTCAGTGTGTGTGTCAGTGTCAGTGTGTCAGTGTGTGTGTCAGTGTGTGTGTCAGTGTGTGTCAGTGTGTGTGTGTCAGTGTGTGTGCCAGTGTGTGTGTCAGTGTGTGTCAGTGTGTGTGTCAGTGTGTGTGTCAGTGTGTGTGTGTCAAGTGTGTCAGTGTGTGTCAGTGTGTGTCAGTGTGTGTGTGTCAGTGTGTGTCAGTGTGTGTGTGTCAGTGTGTGTCAGTGTATGTGTCAGTTTGTCAGTGTGTGTGTTAGTGTGTGTCAGTGTGTGTGTCAGTGTGACTGTGTGTGTGTCTGTGTGTGTCTGTGTGTCAGTGTGTGTTAGTGTGTGTCAGTGTGTCAGTGTGACTGTGTGTCAGTGTGTGTGTGTGTCTGTGTGTCACTGGTGAGCGGGGAACACCCTCGTACGTCGGGGACTGCAGAGCGTGGGCAGCAGCTGTTTGAAGTGCCGGACCGCGCCTCGTTTCAAGTCTCGAGAATAAAAACTCGCGTCTCACGGCGGTGGTGATGGTGGTGGTGGTTGTCGTGGTGGTGATGGTGGTGGTTGTGGTGGTGATGGTGGCGGCGGTGATGGTGGTGGTGATGGTGGTGGTGGTGATGATGATGGTGGTGATGATGGTGGTGATGGTGGTGGTGATGGCGGTGGTGGTGATGATGGTGGTGATGGTCATGGTGGTGGTGATGGTGGTGGTGGTGGTAATGGTGGTGATGGTGGTGATGGTGGTGGTGATGATGGTGGTGGTGGCGATGATGGTGGTGATGATGGTGATGATGGTGGTGGTGATGATGGTGGTGATGATCATGGTGGTGGTGGTAATGGTGGTGGTGATGGTGATGATGATGGTGGTGATGGTCATGGTGGTGGTGATGATGGTGGTGGTGATGATGGTGGTGGTGATGGTCATGGTGGTGGTGGTAATGGTGGTGGTGGTGATGATGATGGTGGTGATGATGGTGGTGATGGTGGTTATCATGATGGTGGTGGTGATGATGATGGTGATGATGGTGGTGATGGTGGTGGTGATGGTGATGATGGTGGTGGTGATGATGGTGATGATGATGGTGATGATGATGATTGTGATGTCTTTGACACGAATTCGCTCCACGGTAGAGGCGGCACCCTTCAGAACCTCGTCTCAGACGGCGTTAGGCCAGGGGCAGAGGGCGGCAGAGGGCCAGCACCAGGACAATGCCACTCACATCGACAGCTCACGCTAAGCAGCTACATCAAAGGGAACTTCCCTTGACCTGCAGTGAAATAGGAGACTAGTTCGCATTCCTGTGCTAAAGATGTTCAAACAGTTGCGTTGGAGATGTTCAAGCACCAAGCGAAAACCTTTTTTGCAAGGATATTGAGAATAGAAATGGCATTGACTTTGAAACGGACATGAACAATGGCCACGAGGACCAGATTTGTGAGGTTCTCCTGGTTTCCACAGGGCTCGCGAGCTTTCTGTTCGGTGTTTGAACATCTTAACGCAACGTCTGCTGTTGTACAGCCAGAAAGGGTAACACTTTATCTCGTATTTAAATACTTTTAATAACGCCATCAAAGGTTCCTGCTTAGCAGCTAAGAAGGTGACAAGGAGAGCCATGGACACAGAGAACTTTAAACAATCCACGCAACTCGGTGTTCATGATGTGAGCTGAATCCCACTGAGCTGTTTGTTCAGGGTGACCTGAACATCACACGGAGTGATAGCAGCGACGCCAAGTGGATAATAGCAACATCGTCACCACCACCACCATCATCACCACCACTCTCAGCGAGTGGTGACTTTTGACGACAAAATCTGCGCCCGTTCAGCGCCTTCGATTGAAGCGAATTTTGGTGGCGGGAGGCCTGCGGCCTGCGCGCTCAGGCGAAGCCTGCGGTCGTCGTGGCAACGGAGGGCGGGGGCGGTAGCGGGGGGGGCAGGTGCCGCGGTCACGTGATCGCCCCACCGGGCTTCCCCCCGCCCTCTCCCCGGCACCTGGGGGTGACGTCAGCGCAGCGCGTGGAGGGGGGGAGAGGGAAGAGAGAGCTAAGAGAGAGCTAAGGGAGCGGTAAGGGAGCTAAGAGAGAGCTAAGAGAGAGTTAAGAGAGAGCTAAGAGAGAGTTAAGAGAGAGTTAAGAGAGAGTTAAGAGAGAGTTAAGAGAGCTAAGAGAGAGTTAAGAGAGAGTTAAGAGAGAGCTAAGAGAGAGCTAAGAGAGAGTTAAGAGAGAGTTAAGAGAGAGCGAGCTGAGAGAGAGCTAAGAGAGAGCTAAGGGAGAGCTAAGAGAGAGTTAAGAGGGAGAGCTAAGAGAGTTAAGAGAGAGCTAAGAGAGAAGGGGGAGAGCTAAGATAGCGAGCTAAGGGAGAGCTAAGGGAGAGCTAAGAGAGAATTAAGAGAGAATTAAGAGAGAGCTAAGGGAGAGCTAAGAGAGAGTTAAGAGAGAGTTAAGAGAGAGTTAAGATAGAGCGAAGAGAGCTAAGAGAGAGTTAAGAGAGAGCTAAGGAAGAGCTAAGAGAGAGGGGAGAGCTAAGAGAGAGCTAAGAGAGAGCTAGGAGAGAGCTAAGAGAGAGTTAAGAGAGAGGGGGGAGAGTGAAGAGAGAGCTAAGAGAGCTAAGAGAGAGAGCTAAGAGAGAGCTAAGAGAGAGCTAAGAGAGAGAGCTAAGAGAGAGCTAAAAGAGAGGGGAGAGCTAAGGGAGAGCTAAGAGAGAGCTAAGAGAGAGCTAAGAGAGAGTTAAGAGAGAGCTAAGAGAGAGCTAAGGGAGAGCTAAGAGAGAGCTAAGGGAGAGATAAGAGAGAGTTAACAGAGAGCTAAGAGAGAGCTAAGAGAGAGCTAAGAGAGAGAGCTAAGAGAGAGAGAGCTAAGAGAGAGCTAAGAGAGTTAAGAGAGAGCTAAGAGAGAGTTAAGAGAGAGCTAAGGGAGAGCTAAGAGAGCTAAGAGAGAGAGCTAAGAGAGAGTTAAGAGAGAGCTAAGAGAGAGCTAAGAGAGAGCTAAGAGAGAGTTAAGAGTGAGCTAAGAGAGAGCTAAGGGAGAGCTAAGAGAGCTAAGAGAGAGCTAAGAGAGAGTTAAGAGAGAGCTAAGAGAGAGCTAAGAGAGAGAGCTGAGAGAGAGCTAAGGGAGAGCTAAGAGAGAGTTAAGAGAGCGCCAAGAGAGAGCTGAGAGAGCTAAGAGAGAGCTAAGAGAAAGCTAAGGCAGAGTTAAGAGAGAGCTAAGAGAGAGTTAAGAGAGAGCTAAGAGAGAGCTAAGAGAGAGCTAAGGGAGAGTTAAGAGAGCGCTAAGAGAGAGCTAAGGGAGAGTTAAGAGAGAGCTAAAAGAGAGCTAAGAGAGAGATAAGGGAGAGCTAAGAGAGCTAAGAGAGAGCTAAGAGAGAGTTAAGAGAGAGTTAAGAGAGAGCTAAGAGAGAGTTAAGAGAGAGCTAAGAGAGTTAAGAGAGAGCTAAGGGAGAGCTAAGGGAGAGCTGAGAGAGCTAAGAGAGAGCTAAGAGAGAGCTAAGGGAGAGCTAAGAGATCTAAGAGAGAGCTAAGAGAGAGCTAAGAGAGAGCTAAGAGAGAGCTAAGAGAGAGTTAAGAGAGAGCTAAGAGAGAGCTAAGAGAGAGCTAAGAGAGAGTTAAGAGAGAGCTAAGAGAGAGCTAAGGGAGCGCTAAGAGAGCTAAGAGAGAGCTAAGAGAGAGTTAAGAGAGAGCTAAGAGAGAGCTAAGAGAGAGCTAAGGGAGAGCTAAGAGAGAGCTAAGAGAGAGCTAAGAGAGAGTTAAGAGAGCTAAGAGAGAGCTAAGAGAGAGCTAAGAGAGAGCTATGAGAGAGCTAGGAGAGAGCTAAGAGAGAGCAAATGGAGATCTAAGAGAGAGCTAAGGGAGAGCTAAGAGAGAGCTAATAGAGAGCTAAGGGAGAGTTAAGAGAGAGCTAAGAGAGAGCTAAGAGAGAGCGAAGGGAGAGTTAAGAGAGCGCTAAGAGAGAGCTAAGGGAGAGTTAAAAGAGAGCTAAAAGAGAGCTAAGAGAGAGCTAAGGGAGAGCTAAGAGAGAGAGCTAAGAGAGAGAGCTAAGGGAGAGTTAAGAGAGCGCTAAGAGAGCGCTGAGAGAGAGCTAAGGGAGAGTTAAAAGAGAGCTAAAAGAGAGCTAAGAGAGAGCTAAGGGAGAGCTAAGAGAGAGAGCTAAGAGAGAGAGCTAAGGGAGAGTTAAGAGAGCGCTAAGAGAGCTCTGAGAGAGAGCTAAGAGAGAGCTAAGAGAAAGCTAAGGGAGAGTTAAGAGAGAGCTAAGCGAGAGTTAAGAGAGAGCTAAGAGAGAGCTAAGAGAGAGTTAAGAGAGAGTTAAGAGAGAGCTAAGAGAGAGTTAAGAGAGAATTAAGAGAGAGCTAAGAGAGGGAGCTAAGGGAGAGCTAAGAGAATTAAGAGAGAGCTAAAGGAGAGTTAAGAGAGAGCTAAGGGAGAGCTAAGAGAATTAAGAGAGAGCTAAGGTAGAGTTAAGAAAGAGCTAAGGGAGAGCTAAGAGAGCTAAGAGAGAGCTAAGGGAGAGTTAAGAGAGAGCTAAGGGAGAGTTAAGAGAGAGCTAAGAGAGAGCTAAGGGAGAGTCCTGAGAATGACACTCTCGAGGGGGGGAGAATTCCGCACGGATGGATTTTACGTCTCGCGAGTAAAATTGATCCACTTTGAATAAATCGGGGTTTTTATTTTTTACGAATGTCGAGAACTTCCCGACGCCTCACTCGGAGGCTGAGGTGAGTCAAGGGCTTCCGCCAAGGGTTCATTACAAATGTTAACAACACCCACAGGGGTAGGGGTCCCCCATCCCTGCCCACCGCTCCCTGTTACACCCTTCTACGATTCGAGCCGCCAGTCACGACCCCGCTTACGTCACGGGGGGTCACCACCCCCCCCCCCCCCCTTTTATACTTGAGGAGCCGTGACGTCATTCTGCTGCCCCGAGCGCATGACGTCACGTCATCGCACGGGACAGCACGCGTGACGCCACTTCCCCATTCTACTGCTCTGCAAAAAGACAAAGATCCCCCAGGTAGCCTCTAGCAGGGCTGTAGGGGCAAGTGCTGTTAGTAGAGAGTAGCAGCACCTACACACACAGACAAAGATCTCCCAGGTAGCCTCTAGCAGGGCTGTAGGGGCAAGTGCTGTTAGTAGCGAGTAGCAGCACCTACACACACAGACAAAGATCTCCCAGGTAGCCTCTAGCAGGGCTGTAGGGGCAAGTGCTGTTAGTAGCGAGTAGCAGCACCTACACACAGACAAAGATCCCCCAGGTAGCCTCTAACAGGCTGTAGGGGCAAGTGCTGTTAGTAACGAGTAGCAGCACCTACACACACACACAAAGATCCCCCAGGTAGCCTCTAGCAGGGCTGTAGGGGCAAGTGCTGTTAGTAGCGAGTAGCAGCACCTACACACAGACAAAGATCCCCCAGGTAGCCTCTAGCAGGCTGTAGGGGCAAGTGCTGTGAGTAGCGAGTAGCAGCACCTACACACACAGACAAAGATCCCCCAGGTAGCCTCTAGCAGGGCTGTAGGGGCAAGTGTTGTGAGTAGCGAGTAGCAGCACCTACACACACAGACAAAGATCCCCCAGGTAGCCTCTAGCAGGTTGTAGGGGCAAGTGCTGTTAGTAGCGAGTAGCAGCACCTACACACACAGAGACAAAGATCCCCCAGGTAGCCTCTAGCAGGGCTGTAGGGGCAAGTGCTGTTAGTAGCGAGTAGCAGCACCTACACACACAGACAAAGATCCCCCAGGTAGCCTCTAGCAGGCTGTAGGGGCAAGTGCTGTTAGTAGCGAGTAGCAGCACCTACACACACAGAGACAAAGATCCCCCAGGTAGCCTCTAGCAGGCTGTAGGGGCAAGTGCTGCTAGTAGGGAGTATCAGCACCTACACACACAGACAAAGATCCCCCAGGTAGCCTCTAGCAGGCTGTAGGAGCAAGTGCTGTTAGTAGCGAGTAGCAGCACCTACACACACACAGACAAAGATCCCCCAGGTAGCCTCTAGCAGGCTGTAGGGGCAAGTGCTGTTGTTTGAAACCTGTGAAGGCCGGCACGGCACACCAGGGGGTGGCGAACACCACGCCCGGCCGCCTTTGTCTCCCCAGTGGTGATGTTTACTACACATCTACACCAGCTACTCATGTGAGTCTCCACATCACAGACACACACACAGCTACACACAGACACACACATTGACACAACACCCACAACAACAAGCGCCATTCGCCACTAAGTGGCGGTGACGTCACCACGACGCTTGTGCCAGGCCATGTGCACCTTGAGGCCACGTGAAGTGTCGAACGCCCGTTGGCAGGAGGTCACGGGGCAGACCCAGGTGCCACGGGTCGACTGACTGAGATGACTGGCTGATGCACCACCTGTGCCCCCTACTGTGCCAACTTGTTGTTCTTTAGCCACCCGGCTCTACGCTAGTTGTTGTGAGCGTCGCTCCTCCGCCCTCCGTTGTTGTTGGAGGGCGACTGCCTCCAACTGTCCAGTAGCGTTCTTCACGAGCCTCCTCCACAGAGGCCGATCTTGACACCGCTGGTACCAGTCATCGGCAAGTCCACTCAGCTCCACGTCCTCCTGTACCGCATCACTCCATCTCTTCTCTAGCCCGTGCCACGCCCATTTAGCCTCCTCGATGCGGCCGAACAAAAGCTGTTTCGGCATGCGGTGGCTGGGCATGCGGGCTACATGACCCAGCCATCGCAGCCTTGCCTGCCGGAGTAGCTCACCGATGGGACCTTGCCCAGATCTTTCGAGGATTTGTGAGCTCCTCACACAATCCAGCCTGGTTAAACCCAGGATGGATAGGCAGGCCAGCCTAAATGTTTCCAACCGGCGAAGATGCTCCATTAAGAGGATCCACGTTTCGCAAGCGTAGAGAAGGGAGGGAATGACCGTGGCCGAGAAGACCTGAAGCTTAGTGCGGAGCGACAGACCAGGTAGCTTCAACACAGCGTTACGCAACCGATGAAAAGATATTGCCGCTCGACTGATTCGGAGTGAGACCTCTGCTGTTAAACTGGAGCCGGTCATAAGCACACTGCCCAAGTATGGGAAACTCTCCACTCTCTCCACAATTGCCCCATCACCGATTGGGAATTGTGGGGGTGGAGTGTCCGATGGTACAAAATACCCAGGCAGTTGCTTAATTTTGGTGGGGCTGATGGTAAGGCCCCATCTCTTAGTGGCACGCTCCAGTCTCAGCAGCAGCGTCTCCAACTCCTCCTCTGAATGAGCAGCTATTACCAAATCATCGGCATACATAACGTGGTTGAGCAATGGGAAGCCATCCCTTGACCGCACCCAGGCATCGATCAGCCTCCCATTATATCTGTACCATATGGAGATTCCCCCGGTACAGCTATTGAAGGCTTCACGAACTACGTGGTCAAAATAGATGTTAAATAATGTGGGAGCCAGAGGACATCCCTGTCGCACCCCAAGGTGTACAGGGAATGGCTCTGACTCCCGACCACGTAGTTATACCCGGGCCCGCTCACCATCATGAAGGTCCTTAATGAGGGTCAGGGACTCCAAAAGCACGAAGAACAACCCAGAGCCCAGGCCTACTGATGGTAGCATAGGCCTTGACCAGGTCAATAAAGCCGAGATGTAGGTCTTGCAGGAATTCCCTACACCTCTGCTGTAGCAGACGGACAGAGAAAATGGCATCTGTGCAGGACCGCCCTTTCCTGAAACCGCATTGGGGCTCTGCAAGCCTCTCCTCAGCGTGCCTGCCAAGGCGATGTTGAATAATCCTTGCCAGGACCTTTCCCGGCACACTGAGGAGTGAGATGCCCCTGTAGTTGTTACAGTCTGTGCGGTCCCCCTTCTTGAAGAGGGGGGCCGCCAGGGAATCCTTCCAATCCTGCGGAACCCGTCCAGTGGTCCAAACTGTTGTTATGATGTCATGTAGGGCAGTCTGTGCACATACGCCACCCTCCCTCAGCATTACGCTTGGGAGATCATCTCTGCCCGGTGCCTTTCCTGGTCTCAGCCTCCGGATGGCCTTCAGTACTTCCTCAACAGATGGCACCTCAGCCAGCCACTCACAGGGGGTGCCTTATTCCAATATTTGAGGCACCGCAGCCTCAGCAGGGTCATCCCCACTTTGTGCCACGATGTTTTCCTGGCTGAGGGATTTCCCCTCCCCCAGGACCTCACAGAAATGCTCAGCAAATCTGCAAACCTGTTCCTGGGGGTCGGAGCTTGAATCACCGTTTTTCCCCTAATGATGGTAATAGGTGTGGCGCTGCAGGTTACTTTTTTGATGGAGTTAAATAGAGATTTGTGATCGCGGACCACTAAGGCAGACTCCATCTCCTCAGCAACACGCGACCACCACCCATCCTTGCAGTACCTCACGGCTCTCCGAACCTCCGAGCGAAGGCTGCGGTAAGCCTCCTCATTCTCTGACGTGGGATTTTGTAGCCGATGACAGTGGGCCTGTCGTTTTTTCTAAACCATCCTGAACACCTCCTCTGTCAGCCTGGGTCTCTGGGGAGGTCTGGACCGCGTACCCAAAGCAGCCAATACAGCTGCATGAGTCACAGTCCTAAACCTCGCCCATTAACCCTCGACATCAGGAGGAGTGGGGGACGATGCCAACCCCAGCCGCACGCGATGATGAAATTCTCGCTTGCAACTTTCATCAGATAACTGAGACCAGGCCACTTTAGGTTGGAATGGGGTCCTGGGTGTACACCCACCACCGGAGTGGAAGAATGGCAGGCGCATCTTACAGATGACTAGTCGATGGTCAGAGGGCAGATCAGCTCCACGGTAGGTCCTGGTGTCAAGGACATGGGCTCGCATCCGCTGGTCCGTCACTATGTAGTCCAGCAGATGTTCTTGCTTGGACCCGGCATGCATCCATGATGTTGTGTGGATGCGCTGATGCCGGAACAGCGTATTGGTAATTACAAGCCCATGGGCTGCACAAAAATCTAGCAGCCTCCTACCGTTGTTATTGAGCTGATCTGGCCCATGCCCTCCAATCACTTCGGGCATTGAAGTCACCCAACATGATAACTCTATCCCGAGGTGCCACTTTAGCCAGCACCTGTGACAGGAGGTCATAGAAGGCATCTGACTCATCGGCTTTGCCTGCATCCCTCCACGGATGTTCATCTTCGGTGGGGGCATAAGTAACCACGACCACCACTCCTCGCCTCCGGTTGATGGGAAGGCGAGCCCAAAGTAGCCTGGGACTTGCAGCTTCCCACACCTCACCGCCACGCTCCCACGCCCCCTTCATTATTTTGTTAAAAAGAAGAGCCACACCCTGTTGTTTGGCAGTCTGCTGCCCCGAGTGGAGGACTGTCCACCCCTGAGTGGGTGTGGGGGGGTGAGGGGGGTGAGGGTAGGGGTGAGGGGAGGGGTGAGGGGGGTGAGGGGGGTGAGGGGAGGGGTGAGGGGAGGGGTGAGGGGAGGGGTGAGGGGGGGTGAGGGGGCTGAGGGGAGGGGTGAGGGGGGTGAGGGGAGGGGTGAGAGGTTTTTGCTTCCTCCTCTTCACCTGGAGGTTAGGTTTAAGGTTAGATGAACTGCCGGAATTTCCACGAGGAAATCTCTCTCTTAGCTCTCTCTTAGTTCTCTCTTAGCTCTCTCTTAGCTCTCTCTTAGCTCTCTTTTAGATCTCTCTTAGCTCTCTCTTAGCTCTCTCTTAGCTCTCTCTTAGCTTTCTCTTAGCTCTCTCTTAGCTCTCTTAGCTCTCTTTTAGATCTCTCTTAGCTCTCTCTTAGCTCTCTCTTAGCTCTCTCTTAGCTCTCTCTTAGCTCTCTCTTAGCTCTCTTAGCTCTCTTAACTCTCTCTTAGATCTCTCTTAGCTCACTATTAGCTCTCTCTTAGCTCTCTTTTAGATCTCTCTCTTAGCTCTCTCTTAGATCTCTCTTAGCTCTCTCTTAGATCTCTCACTCTTAGCTCTCTCTTAGCTCTCTCTTAGCTCTCTCTTAGCGCTCCCTTAGCTCTGACTTAGATCTCTCTTAGCTCTTTCTTAGCTCTCCCTTAGCTCTCTCTTACCTCTCTCTTAGCTCTCTTTTAGCTCTCTTAGCTCGCTCTTAGCTCTCTCTCTCTCATCACACAGAGACCCACAGACTCACCACACAGAGACCCACAGACTCACTACACAGAGACCCACAGACTCACCACACAGAGACCCACAGACTCACCACACAGAGACCCACAGACTCACTACACAGAGACCCACAGACTCACCACACAGAGACCCAAAGACTCACCACACAGAGACCCACAGACTCACTACACAGAGACCCACAGACTCACCACACAGAGACCCACAGACTCACCACACAGAGACCCACAGACTCACCACACAGAGACCCACAGACTCACTACACAGAGACCCACAGACTCACCACACAGAGACCCATAGACTCACCACAGAGACCCATAGACTCACCACACAGAGACCCACAGACTCACCACACAGAGACCCACAGACTCACCACACAGAGACCCATAGACTCACCACAGAGACCCATAGACTCACCACACAGAGACCCATAGACTCATCACACAGAGACCCACAGACTCACCACACAGAGACCCACAGACTAACCGCCACACTCACTAACAGCAGGAATTACCCCTACATCTTGCTAGAGGCTACCTGGGGGATCTTTGTTTGTGTGTGTAGGTGCAGCTACTCGCTACAAACAGCACTTGCCCCTACAGCCCTGCTAGAGGCTACCTGGGAGATCTTTGTCTGTGTGTGTAGGTGCTGCTACTCGCTACTCACAGCACTTGCCCCTACAGCCTGCTAGAGGCTACCTGGGGGATCTTTGTCTGTGTCTAGGTGCTGCTACTCGCTAATAACAGCACTTGCCCCTACAGCCTGCTAGAGGCTACCTGGGGGATCTTAGTCTGTGTGTGTGTAGATGCTGCTACTCGCTACTAACAGCACTTGCCCCTACAACCTGCTAGAGGCTACCTGGGGGAGCTTTGTGTGTGTAGGTTCTGAAACTCGCTACTAACAGCACTTGACCCTACAGCCTGTTAGAGGCTACCTGGGGGATCTTTGTCTGTGTGTAAGTGCTGCTACTCGCTACCAGCAGCACTTACCCCTACAGCCTGCTAGTTACCTGGGGGATATTTATCTGCGTGTGTGTAGGTGCTGCTACTCGCTACTAACAGCACTTGCCCGTACAGCCTGCTAGAGGCTACCTGGGGGATATTTGTCTGTGTATATATGCTGCTACTCGCTACTAACAGCACTTGCCCCTACAGCCCTGCTAGAGGCTACCTGGGGGATCTTTGTCTGTGTGTGTAGGTGCTGTTACTCGCTACTCACAGCACTTGCCCGTACAGCCTGCCTAAGGCTACTTGGGAGATCTTTGTCTGTGTGTGTAGGTGCTGCTACTCGTTACTCACAACACGTGCCCCTACAGCCTGCTAGAGGCTACCTGGGGGATCTTTGTCTGTGTGTAGGTGCTGCTACTCGCTCCTAATAGCACTTGCCCCTACATCCTGCTAGAGGCTATCTGGGGGATCTTTGTCTGTGTGTGTAGGTGCTTTTACTAGCTACTCACAGCACTTGCCCCTACAGCCTGCTAGAGGCTACCTGGGGGATCTTTGTCTGTGTGTAGGTGCTGCTACTCGCTACTAACAGCACTTGCCCGTACAGCCTGCTAGAGGTTACCTGGGGGATCTTTGTCTGTGTGTAGGTGCTGCTACTCGCTACTCACAGCACTTGCCCCTACAGCCTGCTAGAGGCTACCTGGGGGATCTTTGTCTGTGTGTGTAGGTGCTGGTATTCGCTACTAACAGCACTTGCCCCTACTGCCCTGCTAGAGGCTACCTGAGGTATCTTTGTCTGTGTGTGTAGGTGCTGCTACTCGCTACCAGCAGCACTTGCCCCTACACACCTGCTAGAGGCTACCTGGGGGATCTTTGTCTGGGTGTGTAGGTTCTGCTACTCGCTACTCACAGAACTTGACCCTACAGCCTGCTAGAGGCTACCTGGGGGATCTTTGTCTGTGGGTGTATGTAGGTGCTGCTACTCGCTACTCCCAGCACTTGCACCTACAGCCTGCTAGAGGCTACCTGGGGGATCTTTGTCTGTGTGTGTGTGTAGGTGGTGCTACTTGCTACTAACAGCACTTGCCCCTACATCCTGCTAGAGGCTACCTGGGGGATCTTTGTCTGTGGGTGTGTGTAGGTGCTGCTACTCGCAACTAACAGCACTTGCCCCTACAGCCTGTTAGAGTCTACCTGGGGGATGTTTATCTGTGTTTGTAGGTGCTACTACCCGCTACTCACAGCACTTGCCCCTACAGCCTGCTAGAGGCTACCTGGGGTATCTTTGTCTGTGTGTAAGTGCTGCTACTCGCTACCAACAGCACTTGCCCCTACAGCCTGCTAGAGGCTACCTAGGGGATCTTTGTCTATGTCTGTGTAGGTGCTGCTATTCGCAACTAACAGCACTTGCCCCTACAGCCTGCTAGAGGCTACCTGGGGGATCTTTGTCTGTGTGTGTGTAGGTGCTGCTACTCGCTACCAGCAGCACTTGCCCCTACAGCCTGCTAGAGGCTACCTGGGGGATCTTTTGTCTGTGTGTGTCCGTGCTGCTACTCGCTAATAACAGCACTTGCCCCTACAACCAGCTAAAGGCTACCTGGGGGATCTTTGTCTGTGTGTGTGTAGATGCTGCTACTCGCTACTAACAGCACTTGCCCCTACAGCCTGCTAGAGGCTACCTGGGGGATCTTTGTCTCTGTGTGTATATGCGGCTACTCGCGCCTAACAGCACTTGCCCCTGCATCCTGCTCGAGGCTACCTGGGGGATCTTTGTCTGTGTGTGTAGGTGTAGGTGCTTCTACTTGCTACTAACAGCACTTGCCCCTACAGCCTGCTAGAGGCTACCTGGGGGATCTTTGTCTGTGTGTAGGTTCGGAAACTCGCTACTAACAGCACTTGCCCCTACAGCCTGTTAGAGGCTACCTGGGGGATCTTTGTCTGTGTGTAGGTGCTGCTACTCGCTACCAGTAGCACTTACCCCTACACCCTGCTAGAGGCTACCTGGGGGATCTTTGTCTGTGTGTGTAGGTGCTGCTACTCGCTACCAGGGGCACTTGCCCATACAGCCTGCTAGAGGCTACCTGGGGTTCTTTGTCTGTGTGTGTAGGTTCTGCTACTTGCTACTAACAGCACTTGCACCTACAGCCCTGCTAGAGGCTACCTGGGGGATCTTTGTGTGTGTAGGTGCTGTTACTCGCTACTCACAGCACTTGCCCGTACAGCCTGCCTAAGGCTAACTGGGAGATCTTTGTCTGTGTGTGTAGGTGCTGCTACTCGTTACTCACAACACGTGCCCCTACAGCCTGCTAGAGGCTACCTGGGGGATCTTTGTCTGTGTGTAGGTGCTGCTACTCGCTCCTAACAGCACTTGCCCCTACATCCTCATAGAGGCTATCTGGGGGATCTTTGTCTGTGTGTGTAGGTGCTGCTACTCGCTACTCACAGCACTTGCCCCTACAGCCTGCTAGAGGCTACCTGGGGATCTTTGTCTGTGTGTAGGTGCTGCTATTTGCTAACAACAGCACTTGCCCCTACAGCCTGCTAGAGGCTACCTGGGGGATTTGTGTCTGTCTGTAGGTGCTGCTACTCGCTACTAACACCACTTGCCCCTACAGCCTGCTAGAGGCTACCTGGGGGATGTTTATCTGTGTTTGTAGGTGCTACTACCCGCTAATCACAGCACTTGCCCCTACAGCCTGCTAGAGGCTACCTGTGGTATCTTTGTCTGTGTGTAAGTGCTGCTACTCGCTACCAACAGCACTTGCCCCTACAGCCTGCTAGAGGCTACATGGGTGATCTTTGTCTATGTCTGTGTAGGTGCTGCTACTCGCTACTAACAGCACTTGCCCCTACAGCCTGCTAGAGGCTACCTGGGGGATGTTTATCTGTGATTGTAGGTGCTACTACCCGCTACTCACAGCACTTGCCCCTACAGCCTGCTAGTGGCTACCTGGGGTATCTTGTCTGTGTGTAGGTGCTGCTACTCGCTACCAACAGCACTTGCCCCTACAGCCTGCTAGAGGCTACCTGGGGGATCTTTGTCTATGTCTGTGCAGATGCTGCTTCTCGCTACTAACAGCACTTGCCCGTACAGCCTGCTAGAGGCTACCTGGGGGATCTTTGTGTGTGTGTAGGTGCTGCTACTCGCTACCAACAGCACTTGCCCCTACAGCCTGCTAGAGGCTACCTGGGGTATCTTTGTCTGTGTGTGTAGGTGCTGCTACTCGCTCCTAACACCACTTGCCCCTACAGACTGCTAGAGGCTACCTGGGGGATCTTTTTCTGTGGGCCTGTGTAGGTGCTGCTACTCGCAACTAACTGCACTTGCCCCTACAGCCTGCTAGAGGCTACCTGGGGTATATTTGTCTCTGTGTGTAGGTGCTGCTACTCGCAAATAACAGCACTTGCCCCTACAGCCTGCTAGAGGCTACCTGGGGGATCTTTTGTCTGTGTGTGTCGGTGCTGCTACTCGCTAATAACAGCACTTGCCCCTACAGCCTTCTAAAGGCTACCTGGGGGATCTTTGTCTGTGTCTGTGGAGATGCTGCTACTCGCTACTAACAGCACTTGCCCCTACATCCTGCTCGATGCTACCTGGGGGATCTTTGTCTGTGTGTGTAGGTGCTGCTACTCGCTACCTACAGCACTGGCCCCTACAGCCTGCTAGAGGCTACCTGGTGGATCTTTGTCTGTGGGTGTGTGTAGGTGCTGCTACTCGCAACTAACAGCACTTGCCCCTACAGCCTGCTAGAGGCTACCTGGGGGATCTTTGTCTGTGTGTGTAGGTGCTGCTACTCGCTACCAGCAGCACTTGCCCCTACAGCCTGCTAGAGGCTACGGGGGGATCTTTGTCTGTGTGTGTAGGTGCTGCTACTCGCTACTAACAGCACTTGCCCCTACAGCCTGCTAGAGGCTACCTGAAGGATCTTTGTCTCTGTGTGTATATGCGGCTACTCGCTCCAAACGGCACTTGCCCCCACATCCTGCCCGAGGCTACGTGGGGGATCTTTGTCTGTGTGTGTTGGTGCTTCTACTTGCTACTAACAGCACTTGCCCCTACAGCCTGCTAGAGGCTACCTGGGGAATCTTTGTCTGTGTGTATATGCGGCTACTCGCTACTAACAGCACTTGCCCCTACAGCCTGCTAGAGGCTACCTGCGGGATCTTTGTCTGTGTGTAGGTGCTGCTACTCGCAAACCAGCACTTGCCCCTACAGCCTGCTAGAGTCTATCTGGGGGATCTTTGTCTGTGTGTGTGTAGGTGCTCCTACTCGCTACTAACAGCACTTGCCCCTACACACCTGCTAGAGGCTACCTGGGGGATCTTTGTCTGGGTGTGTAGGTTCTGCTACTCGCTACTCACAGAACTTGACCCTACAGCCTGCTAGAGGCTACCTGGGGGATCTTTGTCTGTGGGTGTATGTAGGTGCTGCTACTCGCTACTCCCAGCACTTGCACCTACAGCCTGCTAGAGGCTACCTGGGGGATCTTTGTCTGTGTGTGTGTGTAGGTGGTGCTACTTGCTACTAACAGCACTTGCCCCTACATCCTGCTAGAGGCTACCTGGGGGATCTTTGTCTGTGGGTGTGTGTAGGTGCTGCTACTCGCAACTAACAGCACTTGCCCCTACAGCCTGTTAGAGTCTACCTGGGGGATGTTTATCTGTGTTTGTAGGTGCTACTACCCGCTACTCACAGCACTTGCCCCTACAGCCTGCTAGAGGCTACCTGGGGTATCTTTGTCTGTGTGTAAGTGCTGCTACTCGCTACCAACAGCACTTGCCCCTACAGCCTGCTAGAGGCTACCTAGGGGATCTTTGTCTATGTCTGTGTAGGTGCTGCTATTCGCAACTAACAGCACTTGCCCCTACAGCCTGCTAGAGGCTACCTGGGGGATCTTTGTCTGTGTGTGTGTAGGTGCTGCTACTCGCTACCAGCAGCACTTGCCCCTACAGCCTGCTAGAGGCTACCTGGGGGATCTTTTGTCTGTGTGTGTCCGTGCTGCTACTCGCTAATAACAGCACTTGCCCCTACAACCAGCTAAAGGCTACCTGGGGGATCTTTGTCTGTGTGTGTGTAGATGCTGCTACTCGCAACTAACAGCACTTGCCCCTACAGCCTGCTAGAGGCTACCTGGGGGATCTTTGTCTCTGTGTGTATATGCGGCTACTCGCGCCTAACAGCACTTGCCCCTGCATCCTGCTCGAGGCTACCTGGGGGATCTTTGTCTGTGTGTGTAGGTGTAGGTGCTTCTACTTGCTACTAACAGCACTTGCCCCTACAGCCTGCTAGAGGCTACCTGGGGGATCTTTGTCTGTGTGTAGGTTCGGAAACTCGCTACTAACAGCACTTGCCCCTACAGCCTGTTAGAGGCTACCTGGGGGATCTTTGTCTGTGTGTAGGTGCTGCTACTCGCTACCAGTAGCACTTACCCCTACACCCTGCTAGAGGCTACCTGGGGGATCTTTGTCTGTGTGTGTAGGTGCTGCTACTCGCTACCAGGGGCACTTGCCCATACAGCCTGCTAGAGGCTACCTGGGGGTTCTTTGTCTGTGTGTGTAGGTTCTGCTACTTGCTACTAACAGCACTTGCACCTACAGCCCTGCTAGAGGCTACCTGGGGGATCTTTGTGTGTGTAGGTGCTGTTACTCGCTACTCACAGCACTTGCCCGTACAGCCTGCCTAAGGCTAACTGGGAGATCTTTGTCTGTGTGTGTAGGTGCTGCTACTCGTTACTCACAACACGTGCCCCTACAGCCTGCTAGAGGCTACCTGGGGGATCTTTGTCTGTGTGTAGGTGCTGCTACTCGCTCCTAACAGCACTTGCCCCTACATCCTCATAGAGGCTATCTGGGGGATCTTTGTCTGTGTGTGTAGGTGCTGCTACTCGCTACTCACAGCACTTGCCCCTACAGCCTGCTAGAGGCTACCTGGGGATCTTTGTCTGTGTGTAGGTGCTGCTATTTGCTAACAACAGCACTTGCCCCTACAGCCTGCTAGAGGCTACCTGGGGGATTTGTGTCTGTCTGTAGGTGCTGCTACTCGCTACTAACACCACTTGCCCCTACAGCCTGCTAGAGGCTACCTGGGGGATGTTTATCTGTGTTTGTAGGTGCTACTACCCGCTAATCACAGCACTTGCCCCTACAGCCTGCTAGAGGCTACCTGTGGTATCTTTGTCTGTGTGTAAGTGCTGCTACTCGCTACCAACAGCACTTGCCCCTACAGCCTGCTAGAGGCTACATGGGTGATCTTTGTCTATGTCTGTGTAGGTGCTGCTACTCGCTACTAACAGCACTTGCCCCTACAGCCTGCTAGAGGCTACCTGGGGGATGTTTATCTGTGATTGTAGGTGCTACTACCCGCTACTCACAGCACTTGCCCCTACAGCCTGCTAGTGGCTACCTGGGGTATCTTGTCTGTGTGTAGGTGCTGCTACTCGCTACCAACAGCACTTGCCCCTACAGCCTGCTAGAGGCTACCTGGGGGATCTTTGTCTATGTCTGTGCAGATGCTGCTTCTCGCTACTAACAGCACTTGCCCGTACAGCCTGCTAGAGGCTACCTGGGGGATCTTTGTGTGTGTGTAGGTGCTGCTACTCGCTACCAACAGCACTTGCCCCTACAGCCTGCTAGAGGCTACCTGGGGTATCTTTGTCTGTGTGTGTAGGTGCTGCTACTCGCTCCTAACACCACTTGCCCCTACAGACTGCTAGAGGCTACCTGGGGGATCTTTGTCTGTGGGCCTGTGTAGGTGCTGCTACTCGCAACTAACAGCACTTGCCCCTACAGCCTGCTAGAGGCTACCTGGGGTATATTTGTCTCTGTGTGTAGGTGCTGCTACTCGCAAATAACAGCACTTGCCCCTACAGCCTGCTAGAGGCTACCTGGGGGATCTTTTGTCTGTGTGTGTCGGTGCTGCTACTCGCTAATAACAGCACTTGCCCCTACAGCCTTCTAAAGGCTACCTGGGGGATCTTTGTCTGTGTCTGTGGAGATGCTGCTACTCGCTACTAACAGCACTTGCCCCTACATCCTGCTCGATGCTACCTGGGGGATCTTTGTCTGTGTGTGTAGGTGCTGCTACTCGCTACCTACAGCACTGGCCCCTACAGCCTGCTAGAGGCTACCTGGTGGATCTTTGTCTGTGGGTGTGTGTAGGTGCTGCTACTCGCAACTAACAGCACTTGCCCCTACAGCCTGCTAGAGGATACCTGGGGGATCTTTGTCTGTGTGTGTAGGTGCTGCTACTCGCTACCAGCAGCACTTGCCCCTACAGCCTGCTAGAGGCTACGGGGGGATCTTTGTCTGTGTGTGTAGGTGCTGCTACTCGCTACTAACAGCACTTGCCCCTACAGCCTGCTAGAGGCTACCTGAAGGATCTTTGTCTCTGTGTGTATATGCGGCTACTCGCTCCAAACGGCACTTGCCCCCACATCCTGCCCGAGGCTACGTGGGGGATCTTTGTCTGTGTGTGTTGGTGCTTCTACTTGCTACTAACAGCACTTGCCCCTACAGCCTGCTAGAGGCTACCTGGGGAATCTTTGTCTGTGTGTATATGCGGCTACTCGCTACTAACAGCACTTGCCCCTACAGCCTGCTAGAGGCTACCTGGGGGATCTTTGTCTGTGTGTAGGTGCTGCTACTCGCAAACCAGCACTTGCCCCTACAGCCTGCTAGAGTCTATCTGGGGGATCTTTGTCTGTGTGTGTGTAGGTGCTCCTACTCGCTACTAACAGCACTTGCCCCTACAGACTGCTAGAGGCTAGCTGGGGGATCTTTGTCCGTGTGTATGTAGGTGCTGCTAGTTGCTACTAGCAGCACTTGCCCCTACAGCCTGCTAGAGGCTACCTGGGGGATCTTTGTCTGTGTGTATGTAGTTACTGCTACTTGCTACTAGCAGCACTTGCCCCAACCCCCTGCTAGAGGCTATCTGGGGGATCTTTGTCTGTGTGTAGGTGCTGCTACTCGCTACTAACAGCACTTGTCCCTACAGCCTACTAGAGGCTACCTGGGAGATATTTGTCTGTGTGTGTAGGTGATGTTACTCGCTACTAACAGCACTTGCCCACAATGCATGCTAGAGGCTACCTGGGGGATCTTTGTCTGTGCGTGTGTAGGTGCTGCCAGTCTGTACTAACAGCACTTGCCCCTACAGCCTGCTAGAGACTACCTGGGATATATTTGCCTGTGTGTAGGTGCTTCTACTCGCTAATAACAGCACTTGCCCCTACAGCTCTGCTAGAGGCTACCTGGGGGATATTTGTCTCTGTGTGTAGGTGCTGCTCCTCGCTACTAACAGCACTTGCCCCTACAGCTCTGCTAGAGGCTACCTGGGAGATCTTTGTGTGTGTAGGTGCTGTTACTCGCTACTAACAGCACTTGCCCCTACAGCCTACTAGAGGTTACCTGGGGGATCTTTGTCTGTGTGTGTAGGTGCTCCTACTCGCTACTCACAGCACTTGCCCCCACAGCCTGCTAGAGGCTACCTGGGGGATTTTTGTCTGTGTGTAGGTGCTGCTACTCGCTAGTAACAGCACTTGCCCCTACAGCCTGCTAGAGACTACCTGGAGGATCTTTTTCTGTGTGTGTGTAGGTGGTGCTACTCGCTACTAACAGCACTTGCCCCTACAGCCTGCTAGAGGCTACCTGGGGGATCCTCGTCTGTGTGTTTGTAGGTGCTGCTATTCGCTACTAACAGCACTTGCCCCTACAGCCCTGCTAGAAGCTACCTGGGGGATCTTTGTCTGTATGTGTAGGTGCTGCTACTCGCTACCAGCAGCACTTGCCCCGACAGCCTGCTAGAGGCTACCTGGGGGATCTTTGTCTCTGTGTATGTATTTGCTGCTACTTGCTGCTAGCAGCACTTGCCCCTACCCCTTGCTAGAGACTACCTAGGGGATCTTTGTCTGTGTGTGTAGGTGCTGCTACTCGCTACTCACAGCACTTGCCCCTACAGCCTGCTAGAGGCTACGTGGGGGATCTTTGTCTCTGTGTATGTAGTTGCTGCTACTTGCTACTAGCAACACTTGCCCCAACAGCCTGATAGAGGCTACGTGGGAGATCTTTGTCTGTGTGTGTGTAGGTGCTGCTACACGCTACTAAGACCACTTGCCCCAACAGCCTGATAGAGGCTACCTGGGGGATCTTTGTCTGTGTGTGGGTGCTGGTACTCGCTACTAACAGCACTTGCCCCTACAGCATGCTAGAGGCTACCTGGGAGATCTTTGTCTGTGTATGTGTAGGTGCTGCTACTCGATATTAACAGCACCTGCCCCTACAGCCTGCTAGAGGCTACCTGGGAGATCTTTGTCTGTGTGTAGGTGCTGCTACTCGCTACTAACAGCACTTTCCCCTACAGCCTGCTAGAGGCTACCTGGGGGGCTTTGTGTGTGTAGGATCTGATACTGGTTACTAACAGCACTTGCCCCTACAGCCTGCTAGAGGCTACCTGGGGGATCTATGTCTGTGTGTGTATATGCGGCTACTCGCTACTAACAGCACTTGCGCCTACAGCCTGCTAGAGGCTACCTGGGGGATCTTTGTCTGTGTGTGTAGGTGCTGCTACACGCTACTCACAGCACTTGCCCCTACAGCCTGCTTAAGGCTACCTGGGGGATCTTTGTCTGTGTGTGTGTAGATGCTTCTACTCGCTAATAACAGCACTTGCCCCTACAGCCTGATAGAGGCTACCTGGGGAGCTTTGTGTGTGTAGGTTCTGATACTCGCTACTAACAGCACTTGCCCCTACAGCCTGCTAGAGGTTACCTGGGGGATCTTTGTCTGTGTGTGTGTAGGTGGCGCTATACGCTACTAACAGCACTTGCCCCTACAGCCTGCTAGAGGCTACCTGGGGGATCTTTGTCTGTGTGTGTAGGTGCTGCTACTCGCTACTAACAGCACATACCCCTACAGCCTGCTAGACGCCACCTGGGGGATCTTTGTCTGTGTGTGTAGGTGCTGCTACTCGCTACTAAGAGCACTTGCCCCTACAGCCTGCTAGAGGCTACCTGGGGGAGCTTTGTCTGTGTGTGTAGGTGCTGCTACTCGATAATAACAGCACATACACCTACAGCCTGCTAGAGGCTACCTGGGGGATCTTTGTCTGTGTGTGCAGGTGCTGCTACTCGCTACTAACAGCACTTGCCACTACAGCCTGCTAGAGACTACCTGGAGGATCTTTGTCTGTGTGTAGGTGCTGCTACTCGCTACAAACAGCACTTGCCCCTACAGCCTGCTAGAGGCTACCTGGGAGATATTTGTCTGTGTGTGTGTAGGTGCTGCTACTCGCTACTAACAACACTTGCCCCTAGAGCCTGCTAGAGGCAACCTGGGGGATCTTTGTCTGTGTGTGTAGGTGCTGCTACACGCTACTCACAGCACTTGCCCCTACAGCCTGCTAGACGCTACCTGGGGGATCTTTGTCTGTGTGTGTAGGTGCTGCTACTCGCTACTAAGAGCACTTGCCCCTACAGCCTGCTAGAGGCTACCTGGGGGAGCTTTGTCTGTGTGTGTAGGTGCTGCTACTCGATAATAACAGCACATACACCTACAGCCTGCTAGAGGCTACCTGGGGGATCTTTGTCTGTGTGTGCAGGTGCTGCTACTCGCTACTAACAGCACTTGCCACTACAGCCTGCTAGAGACTACCTGGAGGATCTTTGTCTGTGTGTAGGTGCTGCTACTCGCTACAAACAGCACTTGCCCCTACAGCCTGCTAGAGGCTACCTGGGAGATATTTGTCTGTGTGTGTGTAGGTGCTGGTACTCGCTACTAGCAACACTTGCCCCTACAGCCTGCTAGAGGCTACCTGGGAGATATTTGTCTGTGTGTGTGTAGGTGCTGCTACTCGCTACTAACAGCACTTGCCTCTACAGCCTGCTAGAGGCTACCTAGGGGATCTTTGTCTGTCTGTGTGTAGGTGCTGCTACTCGCTACTAACAGCACTTGTCCCTACATCCTGCTAGAGGCTACCTGGGGGATCTCTGTCTGTCTGTGTGTAGGTGCTGCTACTCCCTACACACAGTACTTGCACCTACAGCCTGCTAGAGGCTACCTGGGGGATCTTTGTCTGTGTGTGTGTAGGTGCTGCTAAACGCTACTCATAGCACTTGCCTGTACAGCCTGCTAGAGGCTACCTGGGGGATGTTTGTCTGTGTGTGTGTAGATGTTTCTACTCGCTAATAACAGCACTTGCCCCTACAGCCTGCTAGAGGCTACCTGGGGCAGATTTGTGTGTGTAGGTTGTGATACTCGCTACTAACAACACTTGCCCCTACAGCCTGTTATAGGCTACCTGGGGGATCTTTGTCTGTGTGTGTGTGTAGGGGCTGCTACTCGCTCCTCACAGCACTTGCCCCTACAGCCTGCTAAACGCTACCTGGGGGATCTTTGTCTGTGCGTGTAGGTGCTGCTACTCGCTACTAAGAGTACTTGCCCCTACAGCCTGCTAGAGGCTACCTGGGGGAGCTTTGTCTGTTTGTGTAGGTGCTGCTACTCGCTACTAACATCACATACCCCTACAGCCTGCTAGAGGCTACCTGGGGGATTTTTGTCTGTGTGTGTAGGTGCTGCTACGCGCTACTAACAGCACTTGCCACTACAGCCTGCTAGAGGCTACCTGGGGGATATTTGTTTGTGTGTAGGTGCAGCTACTCGCTACTCACAGCACTTGCCCCTACAGCCTGCTAGAGGCTACCTGGGGGATCTTTGTCTGTGTGTAGGTGCTGCTACTCGCTACTAAGAGCACTTGCCCCTACAGCCTGCTAGAGGCTACCTGGGGGAGCTTTGTCTGTGTGTGTAGGTGCTGCTACTCGATAATAACAGCACATACACCTACAGACTGCTAGAGGCTACCTGGGGGATCTTTGTCTGTGTGTGCAGGTGCTGCTACTCGCTACTAACAGCACTTGCCACTACAGCCTGCTAGAGACTACCTGGAGGATCTTTGTCTGTGTGTAGGTGCTGCTACTCGCTACTAACAGCACTTGCCCCTACAGCCTGCTAGAGACTACCTGGAGGATCTTTGTCTGTGTGTAGGTGCTGCTACTCGCTACTAACAGCACTTGCCTCTACAGCCTGCTAGAGGCTACCTAGGGGATCTTTGTCTGTCTGTGTGTAGGTGCTGCTACTCGCTACTAACAGCACTTGTCCCTACATCCTGCTAGAGGCTACCTGGGGGATCTCTGTCTGTCTGTGTGTAGGTGCTGCTACTCCCTACACACAGTACTTGCACCTACAGCCTTCTAGATGCTACCTGGGGGATCTTTGTCTGTGTGTATGTAGGTGTTGCTAGTTGCTACTAGCAGCTGTTGCCCCTACAGCCTGCTAGAGGCAACCTGGGGGATCTTTGTCTGTGTGTGTAGGTGCTGCTACACGCTACTCATAGCACTTGCCTGTACAGCCTGCTAGAGGCTACCTGGGGGATGTTTGTCTGTGTGTGTGTAGATGTTTCTACTCGGTAATAACAGCACTTGCCCCTACAGCCTGCTAGAGGCTACCTGGGGCAGATTTGTGTGTGTAGGTTGTGATACTCGCTACTAACAACACTTGCCCCTACAGCCTGTTATAGACTACCTGGGGGATCTTTGTCTGTGTGTGTGTGTAGGGGCTGCTACTCGCTCCTCACAGCACTTGCCCCTACAGCCTGCTAAACGCTACCTGGGGGATCTTTGTCTGTGTGTGTAGGTGCTGCTACTCGCTACTAAGAGTACTTGCCCCTACAGCCTGCTAGAGGCTACAAGGGGGAGCTTTGTCTGTTTGTGTAGGTGCTGCTACTCGCTACAAACATCACATACCCCTACAGCCTGCTAGAGGCTACCTGGGGGATTTTTGTCTGTGTGTGTAGGTGCTGCTACTCGCTACTAACAGCACTTGCCACTACAGCCTGCTAGAGGCTACCTGGGGGATATTTGTTTGTGTGTAGGTGCAGCTACTCGCTACTAACAGCACTTGCCCCTACAGCCTGCTAGAGGCTACCTGGGAGATCTTTGTCTGTGTGTGTAGGTGCTTCTACTCGCTACTAACAGCACTTGCCCCTACAGCCTTCTAGAGGCTACCTGGGAGATCTTTGTCTGTGTGTGTAGGTGCTGCTACTCGCTACTAACAGCACATACCCCTACAGCCTGCTAGAGGCTACCTGGGGGATCTTTGTCTGTGTGTAGGTGCTGCTACTTGTGACTCACAGCACTTGCCCCTACAGCCTGCTAGAGGCTACCTGGGGGATCTTTGTCTGTGTGTGTAGGTGCAGCTACTCGATACTAAAAGCACTTGCCCCTACAGCCCTTGTAGAGGCTACCTGGGGGATCGTTGTCTGTGTGTGTGTAGGTGCTGCTACTCGCTACTCACAGCTCTTGCCCCTACAGCCTGCTTGAGGCTACCTGGGGGATCTTTGTCTGTGTGTATGTAGGTGCAGCTACTCGCTACTAGCAGCACTTGCCCCTACAGCCTGCTAGAGGCTACCTGGGGGACCTTTGTCTGTGTGTGTAGGTGCTGCTACTCGCTACTGACAGCACTTGCCCCTACAGCCTGCAAGAGGCTACCTGGGGGATCTTTGTCTGTGTATATGTAGGTGCTGCTACTCGCTACTAACAGCACTTGCCCCTACAGCCTGCTAGAGGCTACCTGGGGGATCTTTGTCTGTGTGTGTAGGTGCTGCTACTCGCTACTAACAGCACTTGCCACTACAGCCTGCTAGAGGCTACCTGGGGGATATTTGTTTGTGTGTAGGTGCAGCTACTCGCTACTAACAGCACTTGCCCCTACAGCCTGCTAGAGGCTACCTGGGAGATCTTTGTCTGTGTGTGTAGGTGCTTCTACTCGCTACTAACAGCACTTGCCCCTACAGCCTGCTAGAGGCTACCTGGGAGATCTTTGTCTGTGTGTGTAGGTGCTGCTACTCGCTACTAACAGCACATACCCCTACAGCCTGCTCGAGGCTACCTGGTGGATCTTTGTCTGTGTGTAGGTGCTGCTACTCGCTACTCACAGCTCTTGCCCCTACAGCCTGCTTGAGGCTACCTGGGGGATCTTTGTCTGTGTGTATGTAGGTGCAGCTACTCGCTACTAGCAGCACTTGCCCCTGCAGCCTGCTAGAGGCTACCTGGGGGATCTTTGTCTGTGTGTGTAGGTGCTGCTACTCGCTACTGACAGCACTTGCCCCTACAGCCTGCAAGAGGCTACCTGGGGGATCTTTGTCTGTGTATATGTAGGTGCTGCTACTCGCTACTAACAGCACTTGCCCCTACAGCCTGCTAGAGGCTACCTGGGGGATCTTTGTCTGTGTGTGTGTCGTTACTGCTACTCACTATACACAGCACTTGCCCCTACAGAATACTAGAGGCTACCTGGGAGATCTTTGTCTGTGTGCGTGTAGGTGCTGCTACTCGCTACTAACAGCACTTGCCCCTACAGCCCTGTTAGAGGCTACCTAGGGGATCTTTGTCTGTGTGTGTAGGTGCAGCTACTCGATACTAAAAGCACTTGCCCCTACAGCCCTTGTAGAGGCTACCTGGGGGATCGTTGTCTGTGTGTGTGTAGGTGCTGCTACTCGCTACTCACAGCTCTTGCCCCTACAGCCTGCTTGAGGCTACCTGGGGGATCTTTGTCTGTGTGTATGTAGGTGCAGCTACTCGCTACTAGCAGCACTTGCCCCTACAGCCTGCTAGAGGCTACCTGGGGGACCTTTGTCTGTGTGTGTAGGTGCTGCTACTCGCTACTGACAGCACTTGCCCCTACAGCCTGCAAGAGGCTACCTGGGGGATCTTTGTCTGTGTATATGTAGGTGCTGCTACTCGCTACTAACAGCACTTGCCCCTACAGCCTGCTAGAGGCTACCTGGGGGATCTTTGTCTGTGTGTGTAGGTGCTGCTACTCGCTACTAACAGCACTTGCCACTACAGCCTGCTAGAGGCTACCTGGGGGATATTTGTTTGTGTGTAGGTGCAGCTACTCGCTACTAACAGCACTTGCCCCTACAGCCTGCTAGAGGCTACCTGGGAGATCTTTGTCTGTGTGTGTAGGTGCTTCTACTCGCTACTAACAGCACTTGCCCCTACAGCCTGCTAGAGGCTACCTGGGAGATCTTTGTCTGTGTGTGTAGGTGCTGCTACTCGCTACTAACAGCACATACCCCTACAGCCTGCTAGAGGCTACCTGGTGGATCTTTGTCTGTGTGTAGGTGCTGCTACTCGCTACTCACAGCTCTTGCCCCTACAGCCTGCTTGAGGCTACCTGGGGGATCTTTGTCTGTGTGTATGTAGGTGCAGCTACTCGCTACTAGCAGCACTTGCCCCTGCAGCCTGCTAGAGGCTACCTGGGGGATCTTTGTCTGTGTGTGTAGGTGCTGCTACTCGCTACTGACAGCACTTGCCCCTACAGCCTGCAAGAGGCTACCTGGGGGATCTTTGTCTGTGTATATGTAGGTGCTGCTACTCGCTACTAACAGCACTTGCCCCTACAGCCTGCTAGAGGCTACCTGGGGGATCTTTGTCTGTGTGTGTGTCGTTACTGCTACTCACTATACACAGCACTTGCCCCTACAGCCTACTAGAGGCTACCTGGGAGATCTTTGTCTGTGTGCGTGTAGGTGCTGCTACTCGCTACTAACAGCACTTGCCCCTACAGCCCTGTTAGAGGCTACCTAGGGGATCTTTGTCTGTGTGTGTAGGTGCTGCTACTCGCTACTAACAGCACTTGCCCCTACAGCCTGCTAGAGGCTACCTGGGGGATCTTTGTGTGTGTGTAGGTGCTGCTACTCGCTACTAACAGCACTTGCCCCTACAGCCTGCTAGAGGCTACCTGGGGGATCTTTTTCTGTGTGTGTGTAGGTGCTGCTACTCGCTACTAACAGCACTTGCCCCTACAGCCTGCTAGAGGCTACCTGGGGGATCTTTGTCTGTGTGTGTAGGTGCTGCTACTCGCTACTCACAGCACTTGCCCCTACAGCCTGCTAGAGGTTACCTGGGGGATCTTTGTCTGTGTGTAGGTGCTGCTGCTCGCTACTAACAGCACATACCCCTACAGCCTGCTAGACGCTACCTGGGGGATCTTTGTCTGTGTGTGTAGGTGCTGCTACTCGCTACTAAGAGCACTTGCCCCTACAGCCTGCTAGAGGCTACCTGGGGGAGCTTTGTCTGTGTGTGTAGGTGCTGCTACTCGATAATAACAGCACATACACCTACAGCCTGCTAGAGGCTACCTGGGGGATCTTTGTCTGTGTGTGCAGGTGCTGCTACTCGCTACTAACAGCACTTGCCACTACAGCCTGCTAGAGACTACCTGGATGATCTTTGTCTGTGTGTAGGTGCTGCTACTCGCTACTAACAGCACTTGCCCCTACAGCCTGCTAGAGGCTACCTGGGAGATATTTGTCTGTGTGTGTGTAGGTGCTGCTACTCGCTACTAACAACACTTGCCCCTACAGCCTGCTAGAGGCTACCTGGGAGATATTTGTCTGTGTGTGTAGGTGCTGCTACTCGCTACTAACAGCACTTGCATCTACAGCCTGCTAGAGGCTACCTAGGGGATCTTTGTCTGTCTGTGTGTAGGTGCTGCTACTCGCTACTAACAGCACTTGTCCCTACATCCTGCTAGAGGCTACCTGGGGGATCTCTGTCTGTCTGTGTGTAGGTGCTGCTACTCCCTACACACAGTACTTGCACCTACAGCCTGCTAGAGGCTACCTGGGGGATCTTTGTCTGTGTGTGTAGGTGCTGCTACACGCTACTCATAGCACTTGCCTGTACAGCCTGCTAGAGGCTACCTGGGGGATGTTTGTCTGTGTGTGTGTAGATGTTTCTACTCGCTAATAACAGCACTTGCCCCTACAGCCTGCTAGAGGCTACCTGGGGCAGATTTGTTTGTGTAGGTTGTGATACTCGCTACTAACAACACTTGCCCCTACAGCCTGCTAGAGGCTACCTGGGGGAGCTTTGTCTGTTTGTGTAGGTGCTGCTACTCGCTACTAACATCACATACCCCTACAGCCTGCTAGAGGCTACCTGGGGGATATTTGTCTGTGTGTGTAGGTGCTGCTACTCGCTACTAACAGCACTTGCCACTACAGCCTGCTAGAGGCTACCTGGGGGATATTTGTTTGTGTGTAGGTGCAGTTACTCGCTACTAACAGCACTTGCCCCTACAGCCTGCTAGAGGCTACCTGGGAGATCTTTGTCTGTGTGTGTAGGTGCTTCTACTCGCTACTAACAGCACTTGCCCCTACAGCCTGCTAGAGGCTACCTGGGAGATCTTTGTCTGTGTGTGTAGGTGCTGCTACTCGCTACTAACAGCACATACCCCTACAGCCTGCTAGAGGCTACCTGGGGGATCTTTGTCTGTGTGTAGGTGCTGCTACTTGTGACTCACAGCACTTGCCCCTACAGCCTGCTAGAGGCTACCTGGGGGATCTTTGTCTGTGTGTGTAGGTGCAGCTACTCGCTACTAAAAGCACTTGCCCCTACAGCCCTTGTAGAGGCTACCTGGGGGATCGTTGTCTGTGTGTGTGTAGGTGCTGCTACTCGCTACTCACAGCTCTTGCCCCTACAGCCTGCTTGATGCTACCTGGGGGATCTTTGTCTGTGTGTATGTAGGTGCAGCTACTCGCTACTAGCAGCACTTGCCCCTACAGCCTGCTAGAGGCTACCTGGGGGATCTTTGTCTGTGTGTGTAGGTGCTGCTACTCGCTACTGACAGCACTGCCCCTACAGCCTGCAAGAGGCTACCTGGGGGATCTTTGTCTGTGTATATGTAGGTGCTGCTACTCGCTACTAACAGCACTTGCTCCTACAGCCTGCTAGAGGCTACCTGGGGGATCTTTGTCTGTGTGTGTAGGTGCTGCTACTCGCTACTAACAGCACTTGCCACTACAGCCTGCTAGAGGCTACCTGGGGGATATTTGTTTGTGTGTAGGTGCAGCTACTCGCTACTAACAGCACTTGCCCCTACAGCCTGCTAGAGGCTACCTGGGAGATCTTTGTCTGTGTGTGTAGGTGCTTCTACTCGCTACTAACAGCACTTGCCCCTACAGCCTGCTAGAGGCTACCTGGGAGATCTTTGTCTGTGTGTGTAGGTGCTGCTACTCGCTACTAACAGCACATACCCCTACAGCCTGCTAGAGGCTACCTGGGGGATCTTTGTCTGTGTGTAGGTGCTGCTACTCGCTACTCACAGCTCTTGCCCCTACAGCCTGCTTGAGGCTACCTGGGGGATCTTTGTCTGTGTGTATGTAGGTGCAGCTACTCGCTACTAGCAGCACTTGCCCCTGCAGCCTGCTAGAGGCTACCTGGGGGATCTTTGTCTATGTGTGTAGGTGCTGCTACTCGCTACTGACAGCACTTGCCCCTACAGCCTGCAAGAGGCTACCTGGGGGATCTTTGTCTGTGTATATGTAGGTGCTGCTACTCGCTACTAACAGCACTTGCCCCTACAGCCTGCTAGAGGCTACCTGGGGGATCTTTGTCTGTGTGTGTCGTTACTGCTACTCACTATACACAGCACTTGCCCCTACAGCCTACTAGAGGCTACCTGGGAGATCTTTGTCTGTGTGCGTGTAGGTGCTGCTACTCGCTACTAACAGCACTTGCCCCTACAGCCCTGCTGGAGGCTATCTGGGGGATCTTTGTCTGTGTGTAGGTGCTGCTACCCGCCACTAACAGCACTTGCCCCTACAGCCCTGTTAGAGGCTACCTAGGGGATCTTTGTCTGTGTGTGTAGGTGCTGCTACTCGCTACTCACAGCACTTGCCCCTACAGCCTGCTAGAGGCTACCTGGGGGATCTTTGTGTGTGTGTAGGTGCTGCTACTCGCTACTAAGAGCACTTGCCCCTACAGCCTGCTAGAGGCTACCTGGGGGATCTTTGTCTGTGTGTGTAGGTGCTGCTACTCGCTACTCACAGCACTTGCCCCTACAGCCTGCTAGAGGCTACCTGGGGGATCTTTGTCTGTGTGTAGGTGCTGCTACTCGCTACTAACAGCACATACCCCTACAGCCTGCTAGACGCTACCTGGGGGATCTTTGTCTGTGTGTGTAGGTGCTGCTACTCGCTACTAAGAGCACTTGCCCCTAAAGCCTGCTAGAGGCTACCTGGGGGAGCTTTGTCTGTGTGTGTAGGTGCTGCTACTCGATAATAACAGCACATACACCTACAGCCTGCTAGAGGCTACCTGGGGGATCTTTGTCTGTGTGTGCAGGTGCTGCTACTCGCTACTAACAGCACTTGCCACTACAGCCTGCTAGAGACTACCTGGAGGATCTTTGTCTGTGTGTAGGTGCTGCTACTCGCTACTAACAGCACTTGCCCCTACAGCCTGCTAGAGGCTACCTGGGAGATATTTGTCTGTGTGTGTGTAGGTGCTGCTACTCGCTACTAACAACACTTGCCCCTACAGCCTGCTAGAGGCTACCTGGGAGATATTTGTCTGTGTGTGTGTAGGTGCTGCTACTCGCTACTAACAGCACTTGCCTCTACAGCCTGCTAGAGGCTACCTAGGGGATCTTTGTCTGTCTGTGTGTAGGTGCTGCTACTCGCTACTAACAGCACTTGTCCCTACATCCTGCTAGAGGCTACCTGGGGGATCTCTGTTTGTCTGTGTGTAGGTGCTGCTACTCCCTACACACAGTACTTGCACCTACAGCCTGCTAGAGGCTACCTGGGGGATCTTTGTCTGTGTGTGTAGGTGCTGCTACACGCTACTCATAGCACTTGCCTGTACAGCCTGCTAGAGGCTACCTGGGGGATGTTTGTCTGTGTGTGT
Organism: Petromyzon marinus; assembly: GCF_048934315.1. Lineage (NCBI taxonomy): Eukaryota > Metazoa > Chordata > Hyperoartia > Petromyzontiformes > Petromyzontidae > Petromyzon > Petromyzon marinus. Next base: position 55,481 of record NW_027422639.1, read on the forward strand.
GTGTAGATGTTTCTACTCGCTAATAACAGCACTTGCCCCTACAGCCTGCTAGAGGCTACCTGGGGCAGATTTGTGTGTGTAGGTTGTGATACTCGCTACTAACAACACTTGCCCCTACAGCCTGTTATAGACTACCTGGGGGATCTTTGTCTGTGTGTGTGTGTAGGGGCTGCTACTCGCTCCTCACAGCACTTGCCCCTACAGCCTGCTAAACGCTACCTGGGGGATCTTTGTCTGTGTGTGTAGGTGCTGCTACTCGCTACTAAGAGTACTTGCCCCTACAGCCTGCTAGAGGATACCTGGGGGAGCTTTGTCTGTTTGTGTAGGTGCTGCTACTCGCTACTAACATCACATACCCCTACAGCCTGCTAGAGGCTACCTGGGGGATTTTTGTCTGTGTGTGTAGGTGCTGCTACTCGCTACTAACAGCACTTGCCACTACAGCCTGCTAGAGGCTACCTGGGGGATATTTGTTTGTGTGTAGGTGCAGCTACTCGCTACTAACAGCACTTGCCCCTACAGCCTGCTAGAGGCTACCTGGGAGATCTTTGTCTGTGTGTAGGTGCTGCTACTCGCTACTAACAGCACTTTCCCCTACAGCCTGCTAGAGGCTACCTGGGGGGCTTTGTGTGTGTAGGATCTGATACTGGTTACTAACAGCACTTGCCCCTACAGCCTGCTAGAGGCTACCTGGGGGATCTATGTCTGTGTGTGTATATGCGGCTACTCGCTACTAACAGCACTTGCGCCTACAGCCTGCTAGAGGCTACCTGGGGGATCTTTGTCTGTGTGTGTAGGTGCTGCTACACGCTACTCACAGCACTTGCCCCTACAGCCTGCTTAAGGCTACCTGGGGGATCTTTGTCTGTGTGTGTGTAGATGCTTCTACTCGCTAATAACAGCACTTGCCCCTACAGCCTGATAGAGGCTACCTGGGGAGCTTTGTGTGTGTAGGTTCTGATACTCGCTACTAACAGCACTTGCCCCTACAGCCTGCTAGAGGTTACCTGGGGGATCTTTGTCTGTGTGTGTGTAGGTGGCGCTATACGCTACTAACAGCACTTGCCCCTACAGCCTGCTAGAGGCTACCTGGGGGATCTTTGTCTGTGTGTGTAGGTGCTGCTACTCGCTACTAACAGCACATACCCCTACAGCCTGCTAGACGCCACCTGGGGGATCTTTGTCTGTGTGTGTAGGTGCTGCTACTCGCTACTAAGAGCACTTGCCCCTACAGCCTGCTAGAGGCTACCTGGGGGAGCTTTGTCTGTGTGTGTAGGTGCTGCTACTCGATAATAACAGCACATACACCTACAGCCTGCTAGAGGCTACCTGGGGGATCTTTGTCTGTGTGTGCAGGTGCTGCTACTCGCTACTAACAGCACTTGCCACTACAGCCTGCTAGAGACTACCTGGAGGATCTTTGTCTGTGTGTAGGTGCTGCTACTCGCTACAAACAGCACTTGCCCCTACAGCCTGCTAGAGGCTACCTGGGAGATATTTGTCTGTGTGTGTGTAGGTGCTGCTACTCGCTACTAACAACACTTGCCCCTAGAGCCTGCTAGAGGCAACCTGGGGGATCTTTGTCTGTGTGTGTAGGTGCTGCTACACGCTACTCACAGCACTTGCCCCTACAGCCTGCTAGACGCTACCTGGGGGATCTTTGTCTGTGTGTGTAGGTGCTGCTACTCGCTACTAAGAGCACTTGCCCCTACAGCCTGCTAGAGGCTACCTGGGGGAGCTTTGTCTGTGTGTGTAGGTGCTGCTACTCGATAATAACAGCACATACACCTACAGCCTGCTAGAGGCTACCTGGGGGATCTTTGTCTGTGTGTGCAGGTGCTGCTACTCGCTACTAACAGCACTTGCCACTACAGCCTGCTAGAGACTACCTGGAGGATCTTTGTCTGTGTGTAGGTGCTGCTACTCGCTACAAACAGCACTTGCCCCTACAGCCTGCTAGAGGCTACCTGGGAGATATTTGTCTGTGTGTGTGTAGGTGCTGGTACTCGCTACTAGCAACACTTGCCCCTACAGCCTGCTAGAGGCTACCTGGGAGATATTTGTCTGTGTGTGTGTAGGTGCTGCTACTCGCTACTAACAGCACTTGCCTCTACAGCCTGCTAGAGGCTACCTAGGGGATCTTTGTCTGTCTGTGTGTAGGTGCTGCTACTCGCTACTAACAGCACTTGTCCCTACATCCTGCTAGAGGCTACCTGGGGGATCTCTGTCTGTCTGTGTGTAGGTGCTGCTACTCCCTACACACAGTACTTGCACCTACAGCCTGCTAGAGGCTACCTGGGGGATCTTTGTCTGTGTGTGTGTAGGTGCTGCTAAACGCTACTCATAGCACTTGCCTGTACAGCCTGCTAGAGGCTACCTGGGGGATGTTTGTCTGTGTGTGTGTAGATGTTTCTACTCGCTAATAACAGCACTTGCCCCTACAGCCTGCTAGAGGCTACCTGGGGCAGATTTGTGTGTGTAGGTTGTGATACTCGCTACTAACAACACTTGCCCCTACAGCCTGTTATAGGCTACCTGGGGGATCTTTGTCTGTGTGTGTGTGTAGGGGCTGCTACTCGCTCCTCACAGCACTTGCCCCTACAGCCTGCTAAACGCTACCTGGGGGATCTTTGTCTGTGCGTGTAGGTGCTGCTACTCGCTACTAAGAGTACTTGCCCCTACAGCCTGCTAGAGGCTACCTGGGGGAGCTTTGTCTGTTTGTGTAGGTGCTGCTACTCGCTACTAACATCACATACCCCTACAGCCTGCTAGAGGCTACCTGGGGGATTTTTGTCTGTGTGTGTAGGTGCTGCTACGCGCTACTAACAGCACTTGCCACTACAGCCTGCTAGAGGCTACCTGGGGGATATTTGTTTGTGTGTAGGTGCAGCTACTCGCTACTCACAGCACTTGCCCCTACAGCCTGCTAGAGGCTACCTGGGGGATCTTTGTCTGTGTGTAGGTGCTGCTACTCGCTACTAAGAGCACTTGCCCCTACAGCCTGCTAGAGGCTACCTGGGGGAGCTTTGTCTGTGTGTGTAGGTGCTGCTACTCGATAATAACAGCACATACACCTACAGACTGCTAGAGGCTACCTGGGGGATCTTTGTCTGTGTGTGCAGGTGCTGCTACTCGCTACTAACAGCACTTGCCACTACAGCCTGCTAGAGACTACCTGGAGGATCTTTGTCTGTGTGTAGGTGCTGCTACTCGCTACTAACAGCACTTGCCCCTACAGCCTGCTAGAGACTACCTGGAGGATCTTTGTCTGTGTGTAGGTGCTGCTACTCGCTACTAACAGCACTTGCCTCTACAGCCTGCTAGAGGCTACCTAGGGGATCTTTGTCTGTCTGTGTGTAGGTGCTGCTACTCGCTACTAACAGCACTTGTCCCTACATCCTGCTAGAGGCTACCTGGGGGATCTCTGTCTGTCTGTGTGTAGGTGCTGCTACTCCCTACACACAGTACTTGCACCTACAGCCTTCTAGATGCTACCTGGGGGATCTTTGTCTGTGTGTATGTAGGTGTTGCTAGTTGCTACTAGCAGCTGTTGCCCCTACAGCCTGCTAGAGGCAACCTGGGGGATCTTTGTCTGTGTGTGTAGGTGCTGCTACACGCTACTCATAGCACTTGCCTGTACAGCCTGCTAGAGGCTACCTGGGGGATGTTTGTCTGTGTGTGTGTAGATGTTTCTACTCGGTAATAACAGCACTTGCCCCTACAGCCTGCTAGAGGCTACCTGGGGCAGATTTGTGTGTGTAGGTTGTGATACTCGCTACTAACAACACTTGCCCCTACAGCCTGTTATAGACTACCTGGGGGATCTTTGTCTGTGTGTGTGTGTAGGGGCTGCTACTCGCTCCTCACAGCACTTGCCCCTACAGCCTGCTAAACGCTACCTGGGGGATCTTTGTCTGTGTGTGTAGGTGCTGCTACTCGCTACTAAGAGTACTTGCCCCTACAGCCTGCTAGAGGCTACAAGGGGGAGCTTTGTCTGTTTGTGTAGGTGCTGCTACTCGCTACAAACATCACATACCCCTACAGCCTGCTAGAGGCTACCTGGGGGATTTTTGTCTGTGTGTGTAGGTGCTGCTACTCGCTACTAACAGCACTTGCCACTACAGCCTGCTAGAGGCTACCTGGGGGATATTTGTTTGTGTGTAGGTGCAGCTACTCGCTACTAACAGCACTTGCCCCTACAGCCTGCTAGAGGCTACCTGGGAGATCTTTGTCTGTGTGTGTAGGTGCTTCTACTCGCTACTAACAGCACTTGCCCCTACAGCCTTCTAGAGGCTACCTGGGAGATCTTTGTCTGTGTGTGTAGGTGCTGCTACTCGCTACTAACAGCACATACCCCTACAGCCTGCTAGAGGCTACCTGGGGGATCTTTGTCTGTGTGTAGGTGCTGCTACTTGTGACTCACAGCACTTGCCCCTACAGCCTGCTAGAGGCTACCTGGGGGATCTTTGTCTGTGTGTGTAGGTGCAGCTACTCGATACTAAAAGCACTTGCCCCTACAGCCCTTGTAGAGGCTACCTGGGGGATCGTTGTCTGTGTGTGTGTAGGTGCTGCTACTCGCTACTCACAGCTCTTGCCCCTACAGCCTGCTTGAGGCTACCTGGGGGATCTTTGTCTGTGTGTATGTAGGTGCAGCTACTCGCTACTAGCAGCACTTGCCCCTACAGCCTGCTAGAGGCTACCTGGGGGACCTTTGTCTGTGTGTGTAGGTGCTGCTACTCGCTACTGACAGCACTTGCCCCTACAGCCTGCAAGAGGCTACCTGGGGGATCTTTGTCTGTGTATATGTAGGTGCTGCTACTCGCTACTAACAGCACTTGCCCCTACAGCCTGCTAGAGGCTACCTGGGGGATCTTTGTCTGTGTGTGTAGGTGCTGCTACTCGCTACTAACAGCACTTGCCACTACAGCCTGCTAGAGGCTACCTGGGGGATATTTGTTTGTGTGTAGGTGCAGCTACTCGCTACTAACAGCACTTGCCCCTACAGCCTGCTAGAGGCTACCTGGGAGATCTTTGTCTGTGTGTGTAGGTGCTTCTACTCGCTACTAACAGCACTTGCCCCTACAGCCTGCTAGAGGCTACCTGGGAGATCTTTGTCTGTGTGTGTAGGTGCTGCTACTCGCTACTAACAGCACATACCCCTACAGCCTGCTCGAGGCTACCTGGTGGATCTTTGTCTGTGTGTAGGTGCTGCTACTCGCTACTCACAGCTCTTGCCCCTACAGCCTGCTTGAGGCTACCTGGGGGATCTTTGTCTGTGTGTATGTAGGTGCAGCTACTCGCTACTAGCAGCACTTGCCCCTGCAGCCTGCTAGAGGCTACCTGGGGGATCTTTGTCTGTGTGTGTAGGTGCTGCTACTCGCTACTGACAGCACTTGCCCCTACAGCCTGCAAGAGGCTACCTGGGGGATCTTTGTCTGTGTATATGTAGGTGCTGCTACTCGCTACTAACAGCACTTGCCCCTACAGCCTGCTAGAGGCTACCTGGGGGATCTTTGTCTGTGTGTGTGTCGTTACTGCTACTCACTATACACAGCACTTGCCCCTACAGAATACTAGAGGCTACCTGGGAGATCTTTGTCTGTGTGCGTGTAGGTGCTGCTACTCGCTACTAACAGCACTTGCCCCTACAGCCCTGTTAGAGGCTACCTAGGGGATCTTTGTCTGTGTGTGTAGGTGCAGCTACTCGATACTAAAAGCACTTGCCCCTACAGCCCTTGTAGAGGCTACCTGGGGGATCGTTGTCTGTGTGTGTGTAGGTGCTGCTACTCGCTACTCACAGCTCTTGCCCCTACAGCCTGCTTGAGGCTACCTGGGGGATCTTTGTCTGTGTGTATGTAGGTGCAGCTACTCGCTACTAGCAGCACTTGCCCCTACAGCCTGCTAGAGGCTACCTGGGGGACCTTTGTCTGTGTGTGTAGGTGCTGCTACTCGCTACTGACAGCACTTGCCCCTACAGCCTGCAAGAGGCTACCTGGGGGATCTTTGTCTGTGTATATGTAGGTGCTGCTACTCGCTACTAACAGCACTTGCCCCTACAGCCTGCTAGAGGCTACCTGGGGGATCTTTGTCTGTGTGTGTAGGTGCTGCTACTCGCTACTAACAGCACTTGCCACTACAGCCTGCTAGAGGCTACCTGGGGGATATTTGTTTGTGTGTAGGTGCAGCTACTCGCTACTAACAGCACTTGCCCCTACAGCCTGCTAGAGGCTACCTGGGAGATCTTTGTCTGTGTGTGTAGGTGCTTCTACTCGCTACTAACAGCACTTGCCCCTACAGCCTGCTAGAGGCTACCTGGGAGATCTTTGTCTGTGTGTGTAGGTGCTGCTACTCGCTACTAACAGCACATACCCCTACAGCCTGCTAGAGGCTACCTGGTGGATCTTTGTCTGTGTGTAGGTGCTGCTACTCGCTACTCACAGCTCTTGCCCCTACAGCCTGCTTGAGGCTACCTGGGGGATCTTTGTCTGTGTGTATGTAGGTGCAGCTACTCGCTACTAGCAGCACTTGCCCCTGCAGCCTGCTAGAGGCTACCTGGGGGATCTTTGTCTGTGTGTGTAGGTGCTGCTACTCGCTACTGACAGCACTTGCCCCTACAGCCTGCAAGAGGCTACCTGGGGGATCTTTGTCTGTGTATATGTAGGTGCTGCTACTCGCTACTAACAGCACTTGCCCCTACAGCCTGCTAGAGGCTACCTGGGGGATCTTTGTCTGTGTGTGTGTCGTTACTGCTACTCACTATACACAGCACTTGCCCCTACAGCCTACTAGAGGCTACCTGGGAGATCTTTGTCTGTGTGCGTGTAGGTGCTGCTACTCGCTACTAACAGCACTTGCCCCTACAGCCCTGTTAGAGGCTACCTAGGGGATCTTTGTCTGTGTGTGTAGGTGCTGCTACTCGCTACTAACAGCACTTGCCCCTACAGCCTGCTAGAGGCTACCTGGGGGATCTTTGTGTGTGTGTAGGTGCTGCTACTCGCTACTAACAGCACTTGCCCCTACAGCCTGCTAGAGGCTACCTGGGGGATCTTTTTCTGTGTGTGTGTAGGTGCTGCTACTCGCTACTAACAGCACTTGCCCCTACAGCCTGCTAGAGGCTACCTGGGGGATCTTTGTCTGTGTGTGTAGGTGCTGCTACTCGCTACTCACAGCACTTGCCCCTACAGCCTGCTAGAGGTTACCTGGGGGATCTTTGTCTGTGTGTAGGTGCTGCTGCTCGCTACTAACAGCACATACCCCTACAGCCTGCTAGACGCTACCTGGGGGATCTTTGTCTGTGTGTGTAGGTGCTGCTACTCGCTACTAAGAGCACTTGCCCCTACAGCCTGCTAGAGGCTACCTGGGGGAGCTTTGTCTGTGTGTGTAGGTGCTGCTACTCGATAATAACAGCACATACACCTACAGCCTGCTAGAGGCTACCTGGGGGATCTTTGTCTGTGTGTGCAGGTGCTGCTACTCGCTACTAACAGCACTTGCCACTACAGCCTGCTAGAGACTACCTGGATGATCTTTGTCTGTGTGTAGGTGCTGCTACTCGCTACTAACAGCACTTGCCCCTACAGCCTGCTAGAGGCTACCTGGGAGATATTTGTCTGTGTGTGTGTAGGTGCTGCTACTCGCTACTAACAACACTTGCCCCTACAGCCTGCTAGAGGCTACCTGGGAGATATTTGTCTGTGTGTGTAGGTGCTGCTACTCGCTACTAACAGCACTTGCATCTACAGCCTGCTAGAGGCTACCTAGGGGATCTTTGTCTGTCTGTGTGTAGGTGCTGCTACTCGCTACTAACAGCACTTGTCCCTACATCCTGCTAGAGGCTACCTGGGGGATCTCTGTCTGTCTGTGTGTAGGTGCTGCTACTCCCTACACACAGTACTTGCACCTACAGCCTGCTAGAGGCTACCTGGGGGATCTTTGTCTGTGTGTGTAGGTGCTGCTACACGCTACTCATAGCACTTGCCTGTACAGCCTGCTAGAGGCTACCTGGGGGATGTTTGTCTGTGTGTGTGTAGATGTTTCTACTCGCTAATAACAGCACTTGCCCCTACAGCCTGCTAGAGGCTACCTGGGGCAGATTTGTTTGTGTAGGTTGTGATACTCGCTACTAACAACACTTGCCCCTACAGCCTGCTAGAGGCTACCTGGGGGAGCTTTGTCTGTTTGTGTAGGTGCTGCTACTCGCTACTAACATCACATACCCCTACAGCCTGCTAGAGGCTACCTGGGGGATATTTGTCTGTGTGTGTAGGTGCTGCTACTCGCTACTAACAGCACTTGCCACTACAGCCTGCTAGAGGCTACCTGGGGGATATTTGTTTGTGTGTAGGTGCAGTTACTCGCTACTAACAGCACTTGCCCCTACAGCCTGCTAGAGGCTACCTGGGAGATCTTTGTCTGTGTGTGTAGGTGCTTCTACTCGCTACTAACAGCACTTGCCCCTACAGCCTGCTAGAGGCTACCTGGGAGATCTTTGTCTGTGTGTGTAGGTGCTGCTACTCGCTACTAACAGCACATACCCCTACAGCCTGCTAGAGGCTACCTGGGGGATCTTTGTCTGTGTGTAGGTGCTGCTACTTGTGACTCACAGCACTTGCCCCTACAGCCTGCTAGAGGCTACCTGGGGGATCTTTGTCTGTGTGTGTAGGTGCAGCTACTCGCTACTAAAAGCACTTGCCCCTACAGCCCTTGTAGAGGCTACCTGGGGGATCGTTGTCTGTGTGTGTGTAGGTGCTGCTACTCGCTACTCACAGCTCTTGCCCCTACAGCCTGCTTGATGCTACCTGGGGGATCTTTGTCTGTGTGTATGTAGGTGCAGCTACTCGCTACTAGCAGCACTTGCCCCTACAGCCTGCTAGAGGCTACCTGGGGGATCTTTGTCTGTGTGTGTAGGTGCTGCTACTCGCTACTGACAGCACTGCCCCTACAGCCTGCAAGAGGCTACCTGGGGGATCTTTGTCTGTGTATATGTAGGTGCTGCTACTCGCTACTAACAGCACTTGCTCCTACAGCCTGCTAGAGGCTACCTGGGGGATCTTTGTCTGTGTGTGTAGGTGCTGCTACTCGCTACTAACAGCACTTGCCACTACAGCCTGCTAGAGGCTACCTGGGGGATATTTGTTTGTGTGTAGGTGCAGCTACTCGCTACTAACAGCACTTGCCCCTACAGCCTGCTAGAGGCTACCTGGGAGATCTTTGTCTGTGTGTGTAGGTGCTTCTACTCGCTACTAACAGCACTTGCCCCTACAGCCTGCTAGAGGCTACCTGGGAGATCTTTGTCTGTGTGTGTAGGTGCTGCTACTCGCTACTAACAGCACATACCCCTACAGCCTGCTAGAGGCTACCTGGGGGATCTTTGTCTGTGTGTAGGTGCTGCTACTCGCTACTCACAGCTCTTGCCCCTACAGCCTGCTTGAGGCTACCTGGGGGATCTTTGTCTGTGTGTATGTAGGTGCAGCTACTCGCTACTAGCAGCACTTGCCCCTGCAGCCTGCTAGAGGCTACCTGGGGGATCTTTGTCTATGTGTGTAGGTGCTGCTACTCGCTACTGACAGCACTTGCCCCTACAGCCTGCAAGAGGCTACCTGGGGGATCTTTGTCTGTGTATATGTAGGTGCTGCTACTCGCTACTAACAGCACTTGCCCCTACAGCCTGCTAGAGGCTACCTGGGGGATCTTTGTCTGTGTGTGTCGTTACTGCTACTCACTATACACAGCACTTGCCCCTACAGCCTACTAGAGGCTACCTGGGAGATCTTTGTCTGTGTGCGTGTAGGTGCTGCTACTCGCTACTAACAGCACTTGCCCCTACAGCCCTGCTGGAGGCTATCTGGGGGATCTTTGTCTGTGTGTAGGTGCTGCTACCCGCCACTAACAGCACTTGCCCCTACAGCCCTGTTAGAGGCTACCTAGGGGATCTTTGTCTGTGTGTGTAGGTGCTGCTACTCGCTACTCACAGCACTTGCCCCTACAGCCTGCTAGAGGCTACCTGGGGGATCTTTGTGTGTGTGTAGGTGCTGCTACTCGCTACTAAGAGCACTTGCCCCTACAGCCTGCTAGAGGCTACCTGGGGGATCTTTGTCTGTGTGTGTAGGTGCTGCTACTCGCTACTCACAGCACTTGCCCCTACAGCCTGCTAGAGGCTACCTGGGGGATCTTTGTCTGTGTGTAGGTGCTGCTACTCGCTACTAACAGCACATACCCCTACAGCCTGCTAGACGCTACCTGGGGGATCTTTGTCTGTGTGTGTAGGTGCTGCTACTCGCTACTAAGAGCACTTGCCCCTAAAGCCTGCTAGAGGCTACCTGGGGGAGCTTTGTCTGTGTGTGTAGGTGCTGCTACTCGATAATAACAGCACATACACCTACAGCCTGCTAGAGGCTACCTGGGGGATCTTTGTCTGTGTGTGCAGGTGCTGCTACTCGCTACTAACAGCACTTGCCACTACAGCCTGCTAGAGACTACCTGGAGGATCTTTGTCTGTGTGTAGGTGCTGCTACTCGCTACTAACAGCACTTGCCCCTACAGCCTGCTAGAGGCTACCTGGGAGATATTTGTCTGTGTGTGTGTAGGTGCTGCTACTCGCTACTAACAACACTTGCCCCTACAGCCTGCTAGAGGCTACCTGGGAGATATTTGTCTGTGTGTGTGTAGGTGCTGCTACTCGCTACTAACAGCACTTGCCTCTACAGCCTGCTAGAGGCTACCTAGGGGATCTTTGTCTGTCTGTGTGTAGGTGCTGCTACTCGCTACTAACAGCACTTGTCCCTACATCCTGCTAGAGGCTACCTGGGGGATCTCTGTTTGTCTGTGTGTAGGTGCTGCTACTCCCTACACACAGTACTTGCACCTACAGCCTGCTAGAGGCTACCTGGGGGATCTTTGTCTGTGTGTGTAGGTGCTGCTACACGCTACTCATAGCACTTGCCTGTACAGCCTGCTAGAGGCTACCTGGGGGATGTTTGTCTGTGTGTGTGTGTAGATGTTTCTACTCGCTAATAACAGCACTTGCCCCTACAGCCTGCTAGAGGCTACCTGGGGCAGATTTGTGTGTGTAGGTTGTGATACTCGCTACTAACAACACTTGCCCCTACAGCCTGTTATAGACTACCTGGGGGATCTTTGTCTGTGTGTGTGTGTAGGGGCTGCTACTCGCTCCTCACAGCACTTGCCCCTACAGCCTGCTAAACGCTACCTGGGGGATCTTTGTCTGTGTGTGTAGGTGCTGCTACTCGCTACTAAGAGTACTTGCCCCTACAGCCTGCTAGAGGATACCTGGGGGAGCTTTGTCTGTTTGTGTAGGTGCTGCTACTCGCTACTAACATCACATACCCCTACAGCCTGCTAGAGGCTACCTGGGGGATTTTTGTCTGTGTGTGTAGGTGCTGCTACTCGCTACTAACAGCACTTGCCACTACAGCCTGCTAGAGGCTACCTGGGGGATATTTGTTTGTGTGTAGGTGCAGCTACTCGCTACTAACAGCACTTGCCCCTACAGCCTGCTAGAGGCTACCTGGGAGATCTTTGTCTGTGTGTGTAGGTGCTTCTACTCGCTACTAACAGCACTTGCCCCTACAGCCTGCTAGAGGCTACCTGGGAGATCTTTGTCTGTGTGTGTAGGTGCTGCTACTCGCTACTGACAGCACTTGCCCCTACAGCCTGCAAGAGGCTACCTCGGGGATCTTTGTCTGTGTATATGTAGGTGCTGCTACTCGCTACTAACAGCACTTGCCACTACAGCCTGCTAGAGGCTACCTGGGGGATCTTTGTCTGTGTGTAGGTGCTGCTACTCGCTACTAACAGCACATACCCCTACAGCCTGCTAGACGCTACCTGGGGGATCTTTGTCTGTGTGTGTAGGTGCTGCTACTCGCTACTAAGAGCACTTGCCCCTACAGCCTGCTAGAGGCTACCTGGGGGATCTTTGTCTGTGTGTAGGTGCTGCTACTCGCTACTGACAGCACTTGCCCCTACAGCCTGCAAGAGGCTACCTGGGGGATCTTTGTCTGTGTATATGTAGGTGCTGCTACTCGCTACTAACAGCACTTGCCCCTACAGCCTGCTAGAGGTTACCTGGGGGATCTTTGTCTGTGTGTGTGTCGTTACTGCTACTCACTATACACAGCACTTGCCCCTACAGCCTACTAGAGGCTACCTGGGAGATCTTTGTCTGTGTGCGTGTAGGTGCTGCTACTCGCTACTAACAGCACTTGCCCCTACAGCCCTGCTGGAGGCTATCTGGGGGATCTTTGTCTGTGTGTAGGTGCTGCTACCCGCCACTAACAGCACTTGCCCCTACAGCCCTGTTAGAGGCTACCTAGGGGATCTTTGTCTGTGTGTGTAGGTGCTGCTACTCGCTACTCACAGCACTTGCCCCTACAGCCTGCTAGAGGCTACCTGGGGGATCTTTGTGTGTGTGTAGGTGCTGCTACTCGCTACTAACAGCACTTGCCCCTACAGCCTGCTAGAGGCTACCTGGGGGATCTTTGTCTGTGTGTGTGTAGGTGCTGCTACTCGCTACTAACAGCACTTGCCCCTACAGCCTGCTAGAGGCTACCTGGGGGATCTTTGTCTGTGTGTGTAGGTGCTGCTACTCGCTACTCACAGCACTTGCCCCTACAGCCTGCTAGAGGCTACCTGGGGGATTTTTGTCTGTGTGTAGGTGCTGCTACTCGCTACTAACAGCACATACCACTACAGCCTGCTAGACGCTACCTGGGGGATCTTTGTCTGTATGTGTAGGTGCTGCTACTCGCTACTAAGAGCACTTGCCCCTACAGCCTGCTAGAGGCTACCTGGGGGAGCTTTGTCTGTGTGTGTAGGTGCTGCTACTCGATAATAACAGCACATACACCTACAGCCTGCTAGAGGCTACCTGGGGGATCTTTGTCTGTGTGTGCAGGTGCTGCTACTCGCTACTAACAGCACTTGCCACTACAGCCTGCTAGAGACTACCTGGAGGATCTTTGTCTGTGTGTAGGTGCTGCTACTCGCTACTAACAGCACTTGCCCCTACAGCCTGCTAGAGGCTACCTGGGAGATATTTGTCTGTGTGTGTGTAGGTGCTGCTACTCGCTACTAACAACACTTGCCCCTACAGCCTGCTAGAGGCTACCTGGGAGATATTTGTCTGTGTGTGTGTAGGTGCTGCTACTCGCTACTAACAGCACTTGCCTCTACAGCCTGCTAGAGGCTACCTAGGGGATCTTTGTCTGTCTGTGTGTAGGTGCTGCTACTCGCTACTAACAGCAATTGTCCCTACATCCTGCTAGAGGCTACCTGGGGGATCTCTGTCTGTCTGTGTGTAGGTGCTGCTACTCCCTACACACAGTACTTGCACCTACAGCCTTCTAGAGGCTACCTGGGGGATCTTTGTCTGTGTGTATGTAGGTGTTGCTAGTTGCTACTAGCAGCTGTTGCCCCTACAGCCTGCTAGAGGCAACCTGGGGGATCTTTGTCTGTGTGTGTAGGTGCTGCTACACGCTACTCATAGCACTTGCCTGTACAGCCTGCTAGAGGCTACCTGGAGGATGTTTGTCTGTGTGTGTGTAGATGTTTCTACTCGCTAATAACAGCACTTGCCCCTACAGCCTGCTAGAGGCTACCTGGGGCAGATTTGTGTGTGTAGGTTGTGATACTCGCTACTAACAACACTTGCCCCTACAGCCTGTTATAGACTACCTGGGGGATCTTTGTCTGTGTGTGTGTGTAGGGGCTGCTACTCGCTCCTCACAGCACTTGCCCCTACAGCCTGCTAAACGCTACCTGGGGGATCTTTGTCTGTGTGTGTAGGTGCTGCTACTCGCTACTAAGAGTACTTGCCCCTACAGCCTGCTAGAGGCTACCTGGGGGAGCTTTGTCTGTTTGTGTAGGTGCTGCTACTCGCTACTAACATCACATACCCCTACAGCCTGCTAGAGGCTACCTGGGGGATTTTTGTCTGTGTGTGTAGGTGCTGCTACTCGCTACTAACAGCACTTGCCCCTACAGCCTGCTAGAGGCTACCTGGGAGATCTTTGTCTGTGTGTGTAGGTGCTTCTACTCGCTACTAACAGCACTTGCCCCTACAGCCTGCTAGAGGCTACCTGGGAGATCTTTGTCTGTGTGTGTAGGTGCTGCTACTCGCTACTAACAGCACATACCCCTACAGCCTGCTAGAGGCTACCTGGGGGATCTTTGTCTGTGTGTAGGTGCTGCTACTTGTGACTCACAGCACTTGCCCCTACAGCCTGCTAGAGGCTACCTGGGGGATCTTTGTCTGTGTGTGTAGGTGCAGCTACTCGCTACTAAAAGCACTTGCCCCTACAGCCCTTGTAGAGGCTACCTGGGGGATCGTTGTCTGTGTGTGTGTAGGTGCTGCTACTCGCTACTCACAGATCTTGCCCCTACAGCCTGCTTGAGGCTACCTGGGGGATCTTTGTCTGTGTGTATGTAGGTGCAGCTACTCGCTACTAGCAGCACTTGCCCCTACAGCCTGCTAGAGGCTACCTGGGGGATCTTTGTCTGTGTGTGTAGGTGCTGCTACTCGCTACTGACAGCACTTGCCCCTACAGCCTGCAAGAGGCTACCTGGGGGATCTTTGTCTGTGTATATGTAGGTGCTGCTACTCGCTACTAACAGCACTTGCCCCTACAGCCTGCTAGAGGCTACCTGGGGGATCTTTGTCTGTGTTTGTGTCGTTACTGCTACTCACTATACACAGCACTTGCCCCTACAGCCTACTAGAGGCTACCTGGGAGATCTTTGTCTGTGTGCGTGTAGGTGCTGCTACTCGCTACTAACAGCACTTGCCCCTACAGCCCTGCTGGAGGCTATCTGGGGGATCTTTGTCTGTGTGTAGGTGCTGCTACCCGCCACTAACAGCACTTGCCCCTACAGCCCTGTTAGAGGCTACCTAGGGGATCTTTGTCTGTGTGTGTAGGTGCTGCTACTCGCTACTCACAGCACTTGCCCCTACAGCCTGCTAGAGGCTACCTGGGGGATCTTTGTGTGTGTGTAGGTGCTGCTACTCGCTACTAAGAGCACTTGCCCCTACAGCCTGCTAGAGGCTACCTGGGGGATCTTTGTCTGTGTGTGTAGGTGCTGCTACTCGCTACTCACAGCACTTGCCCCTACAGCCTGCTAGAGGCTACCTGGGGGATCTTTGTCTGTGTGTAGGTGCTGCTACTCGCTACTAACAGCACATACCCCTACAGCCTGCTAGACGCTACCTGGGGGATCTTTGTCTGTGTGTGTAGGTGCTGCTACTCGCTACTAAGAGCACTTGCCCCTACAGCCTGCTAGAGGCTACCTGGGGGATCTTTGTCTGTGTGTAGGTGCTGCTACTCGCTACTGACAGCACTTGCCCCTACAGCCTGCAAGAGGCTACCTGGGGGATCTTTGTCTGTGTATATGTAGGTGCTGCTACTCGCTACTAACAGCACTTGCCCCTACAGCCTGCTAGAGGTTACCTGGGGGATCTTTGTCTGTGTGTGTGTCGTTACTGCTACTCACTATACACAGCACTTGCCCCTACAGCCTACTAGAGGCTACCTGGGAGATCTTTGTCTGTGTGCGTGTAGGTGCTGCTACTCGCTACTAACAGCACTTGCCCCTACAGCCCTGCTGGAGGCTATCTGGGGGATCTTTGTCTGTGTGTAGGTGCTGCTACCCGCCACTAACAGCACTTGCCCCTACAGCCCTGTTAGAGGCTACCTAGGGGATCTTTGTCTGTGTGTGTAGGTGCTGCTACTCGCTACTCACAGCACTTGCCCCTACAGCCTGCTAGAGGCTACCTGGGGGATCTTTGTGTGTGTGTAGGTGCTGCTACTCGCTACTAACAGCACTTGCCCCTACAGCCTGCTAGAGGCTACCTGGGGGATCTTTGTCTGTGTGTGTGTAGGTGCTGCTACTCGCTACTAACAGCACTTGCCCCTACAGCCTGCTAGAGGCTACCTGGGGGATCTTTGTCTGTGTGTGTAGGTGCTGCTACTCGCTACTCACAGCACTTGCCCCTACAGCCTGCTAGAGGCTACCTGGGGGATCTTTGTCTGTGTGTAGGTGCTGCTACTCGCTACTAACAGCACATACCCCTACAGCCTGCTAGACGCTACCTGGGGGATCTTTGTCTGTGTGTGTAGGTGCTGCTACTCGCTACTAAGAGCACTTGCCCCTACAGCCTGCTAGAGGCTACCTGGGGGAGCTTTGTCTGTGTGTGTAGGTGCTGCTACTCGATAATAACAGCACATACACCTACAGCCTGCTAGAGGCTACCTGGGGGATCTTTGTCTGTGTGTGCAGGTGCTGCTACTCGCTACTGACAGCACTTGCCCCTACAGCCTGCAAGAGGCTACCTGGGGGATCTTTGTCTGTGTATATGTAGGTGCTGCTACTCGCTACTAATAGCACTTGCCCCTACAGCCTGCTAGAGGCTACCTGGGGGATCTTTGTCTGTGTGTGTGTCGTTACTGCTACTCACTATACACAGCACTTGCCCCTACAGCCTACTAGAGGCTACCTGGGAGATCTTTGTCTGTGTGCGTGTAGGTGCTGCTACTCGCTACTAACAGCACTTGCCCCTACAGCCCTGCTGGAGGCTATCTGGGGGATCTTTGTCTGTGTGTAGGTGCTACTACCCGCCACTAACAGCACTTGCCCCTACAGCCCTGTTAGAGGCTACCTAGGGGATCTTTGTCTGTGTGTGTAGGTGCTGCTACTCGCTACTCACAGCACTTGCCCCTACAGCCTGCTAGAGGCTACCTGGGGGATCTTTGTGTGTGTGTAGGTGCTGCTACTCGCTACTAACAGCACTTGCCCCTACAGCCTGCTAGAGGCTACCTGGGGGATCTTTGTCTGTGTGTGTAGGTGCTGCTACTCGCTACTCACAGCACTTGCCCCTACAGCCTGCTAGAGGCTACCTGGGGGATCTTTGTCTGTGTGTAGGTGCTGCTACTCGCTACTAACAGCACATACCCCTACAGCCTGCTAGACGCTACCTGGGGGATCTTTGTCTGTGTGTGTAGGTGCTGCTACTCGCTACTAAGAGCACTTGCCCCTACAGCCTGCTAGAGGCTACCTGGGGGATCTTTGTCTGTGTGTAGGTGCTGCTACTCGCTACTGACAGCACTTGCCCCTACAGCCTGCAAGAGGCTACCTGGGGGATCTTTGTCTGTGTATATGTAGGTGCTGCTACTCGCTACTAACAGCACTTGCCCCTACAGCCTGCTAGAGGTTACCTGGGGGATCTTTGTCTGTGTGTGTGTCGTTACTGCTACTAACTATACACAGCACTTGCCCCTACAGCCTACTAGAGGCTACCTGGGAGATCTTTGTCTGTGTGCGTGTAGGTGCTGTTACTCGCTACTAACAGCACTTGCCCCTACAGCCCTGCTGGAGGCTATCTGGGGGATCTTTGTCTGTGTGTAGGTGCTGCTACCCGCCACTAACAGCACTTGCCCCTACAGCCCTGTTAGAGGCTACCTAGGGGATCTTTGTCTGTGTGTGTAGGTGCTGCTACTCGCTACTCACAGCACTTGCCCCTACAGCCTGCTAGAGGCTACCTGGGGGATCTTTGTGTGTGTGTAGGTGCTGCTACTCGCTACTAAGAGCACTTGCCCCTACAGCCTGCTAGAGGCTACCTGGGGGAGCTTTGTCTGTGTGTGTAGGTGCTGCTACTCGATAATAACAGCACATACACCTACAGCCTGCTAGAGGCTACCTGGGGGATCTTTGTCTGTGTGTGCAGGTGCTGCTACTCGCTACTAACAGCACTTGCCACTACAGCCTGCTAGAGACTACCTGGAGGATCTTTGTCTGTGTGTAGGTGCTGCTACTCGCTACTAACAGCACTTGCCCCTACAGCCTGCTAGAGGCTACCTGGGAGATATTTGTCTGTGTGTGTGTAGGTGCTGCTACTCGCTACTAACAACACTTGCCCCTACAGCCTGCTAGAGGCTACCTGGGAGATATTTGTCTGTGTGTGTGTAGGTGCTGCTACTCGCTACTAACAGCACTTGCCTCTACAGCCTGCTAGAGGCTACCTAGGGGATCTTTGTCTGTCTGTGTGTAGGTGCTGCTACTCGCTACTAACAGCACTTGTCCCTACATCCTGCTAGAGGCTACCTGGGGGATCTCTGTCTGTCTGTGTGTAGGTGCTGCTACTCCCTACACACAGTACTTGCACCTACAGCCTGCTAGAGGCTACCTGGGGGATCTTTGTCTGTGTGTATGTAGGTGTTGCTAGTTGCTACTAGCAGCTGTTGCCCCTACAGCCTGCTAGAGGCAACCTGGGGGATCTTTGTCTGTGTGTGTAGGTGCTGCTACACGCTACTCATAGCACTTGCCTGTACAGCCTGCTAGAGGCTACCTGGGGGATGTTTGTCTGTGTGTGTGTAGATGTTTCTACTCGCTAATAACAGCACTTGCCCCTACAGCCTGCTAGAGGCTACCTGGGGCAGATTTGTGTGTGTAGGTTGTGATACTCGCTACTAACAACACTTGCCCCTACAGCCTGTTATAGACTACCTGGGGGATCTTTGTCTGTGTGTGTGTGTAGGGGCTGCTACTCGCTCCTCACAGCACTTGCCCCTGCAGCCTGCTAAACGCTACCTGGGGGATCTTTGTCTGTGTGTGTAGGTGCTGCTACTCGCTACTAAGAGTACTTGCCCCTACAGCCTGCTAGAGGCTACCTGGGGGAGCTTTGTCTGTTTGTGTAGGTGCTGCTACTCGCTACTAACATCACATACCCCTACAGCCTGCTAGAGGCTACCTGGGGGATTTTTGTCTGTGTGTGTAGGTGCTGCTACTCGCTACTAAAAGCACTTGCCACTACTGCCTGCTAGAGGCTACCTGGGGGATATTTGTTTGTGTGTAGGTGCAGCTACTCGCTACTAACAGCACTTGCCCCTACAGCCTGCTAGAGGCTACCTGGGAGATCTTTGTCTGTGTGTGTAGGTGCTTCTACTCGCTACTAACAGCACTTGCCCCTACAGCCTGCAAGAGGCTACCTGGGAGATCTTTGTCTGTGTGTGTAGGTGCTGCTACTCGCTACTAACAGCACATACCCCTACAGCCTGCTAGAGGCTACCTGGGGGATCTTTGTCTGTGTGTAGGTGCTGCTACTTGTGACTCACAGCACTTGCCCCTACAGCCTGCTAGAGGCTACCTGGGGGATCTTTGTCTGTGTGTAGGTGCAGCTACTCGCTACTAAAAGCACTTGCCCCTACAGCCCTTGTAGAGGCTACCTGGGGGATCGTTGTCTGTGTGTGTGTAGGTGCTGCTACTCGCTACTCACAGCTCTTGCCCCTACAGCCTGCTTGAGGCTACCTGGGGGATCTTTGTCTGTGTGTATGTAGGTGCAGCTACTCGCTACTAGCAGCACTTGCCCCTACAGCCTGCTAGAGGCTACCTGGGGGTTCTTTGTCTGTGTGTGTAGGTGCTGCTACTCGCTACTGACAGCACTTGCCCCTACAGCCTGCAAGAGGCTACCTGGGGGATCTTTGTCTGTGTATATGTAGGTGCTGCTACTCGCTACTAACAGCACTTGCCCCTACAGCCTGCTAGAGGCTACCTGGGGGATCTTTGTCTGTGTGTGTGTCGTTACTGCTACTCACTATACACAGCACTTGCCCCTACAGCCTACTAGCGGCTACCTGGGAGATCTTTGTCTGTGTGCGTGTAGGTGCTGCTACTCGCTACTAACAGCACTTGCCCCTACAGCCCTGCTGGAGGCTATCTGGGGGATCTTTGTCTGTGTGTAGGTGCTGCTACCCGCCACTAACAGCACTTGCCCCTACAGCCTGCTAGAGGCTACCTGGGGGATCTTTGTCTGTGTGTGTAGGTGCTGCTACTCGCTACTCACAGCACTTGCCCCTACAGCCTGCTAGAGGCTACCTGGGGGATCTTTGTCTGTGTGTAGGTGCTGCTACTCGCTACTAACAGCACATACCCCTACAGCCTGCTAGACGCTACCTGGGGGATCTTTGTCTGTGTGTGTAGGTGCTGCTACTCGCTACTAAGAGCACTTGCCCCTACAGCCTGCTAGAGGCTACCTGGGGGAGCTTTGTCTGTGTGTGTAGGTGCTGCTACTCGATAATAACAGCACATACACCTACAGCCTGCTAGACGCTACCTGGGGGATCTTTGTCTGTGTGTGTAGGTGCTGCTACTCGCTACTAAGTGCACTTGCCCCTACAGCCTGCTAGAGGCTACCTGGGGGAGCTTTGTCTGTGTGTGTAGCTGCTGCTACTCGATAATAACAGCACATACACCTACAGCCTGCTAGAGGCTACCTGGGGGATCTTTGTCTGTGTGTGCAGGTTCTGCTACTCGCTACTAACAGCAATTGCCACTACAGCCTGCTAAAGACTACCTGGAGGATCTTTGTCTGTGTGTAGGTGCTGCTACTCGCTACTAACAGCACTTGCCCCTACAGCCTGCTATAGGCTATCTTGGAGATATTTGTCTGTGTGTGTGTAGGTGCTGCTACTCGCTACTAACAACACTTGCCCCTACAGCCTGTTAGAGGCTACCTGGGAGATATTTGTCTGTGTGTGTGTAGGTGCTGCTACTCGCTACTAACAGCACATACCCCTACAGCCTGCTGGAGGCTACCTGGGGGATCTGTGTCTGTGTGTGTGTAGGTGCTGCTACTCGCTACTAACAGCACTTTCCCCTACAGCCTGCTAGAGGCTACCTGGGGGGCTTTGTGTGTCTAGGATCTGATACTGGTTACTAACAGCACTTGCCCCTACAGCCTGCTAGAGGCTACCTGGGGGATCTATGTCTGTGTGTATATGCGGCTACTCGCTACTAACAGCACTTGCGCCTTCAGCCTGCTAGAGGCTACCTGGAGGATCTTTGTCTGTGTGTAGGTGCTGCTACTCGCTACAAGCAGCAATTGCCCCTACAGCCTGCTAGAGGCTACCTGGGGGATCTTTGTCTGTTTGTGTATATGCGGCTACTCGCTACTACAGCACTTGCCCCTAGAGCCTGCTAGAGGCTACCTGGGGGATCTTTGTCTGTGTGTAGGTGATGCTATTCGCTACCAGCAGCAAGTGCCCCTACAGCCTGCTAGAGGCTACCTGGGGGATCTTTGTCCGTGTGTATGTAGGTGCTGCTAGTTGCTACTAGCAGCACTTGCCCCTACAGCCTGCTCGAGGCAACCTGGGGGATCTTTGTCTGTGTGTGTAGGTGCTGCTACACGCTACTCACAGCACTTGCCCCTAAAGCCTGCTTGAGGCTACCTGGGGGATCTTTGTCTGTGTGTGTGTAGATGCTTCTACTCGCTAATAACAGCACTTGCCCCTACAGCCTGCTAGAGGCTACCTGGGCAGCTTTGTGTGTGTAGGTTCTGATACTCGCTACTAACAGCACTTGCCCCTACAGCCTGCTAGAGGTTACCTGGGGGATCTTTGTCTGTGTGTGTGTAGGTGGCGCTATACGCTACTAACAGCACTTGCCCCTACAGCCTGCTAGAGGCTACCTGGGGGATCTTTGTCTGTGTGTGTAGGTGCTGCTACTCGCTACTCACAGCACTTGCCCCTACAGCCTGCTAGAGGCTACCTGGGGGATCTTTGTCTGTGTGTAGGTGCTGCTACTCGCTACTAATAGCACATACCCCTACAGCCTGCTAGACGCTACCTGGGGGATCTTTGTCTGTGTGTGTAGGTGCTGCTACTCGCTACTAAGAGCACTTGCCCCTACAGCCTGCTAGAGGCTACCTGGGGGATCTTTGTCTGTGTGTGCAGGTGCTGCTACTCGCTACTAACAGCACTTGCCACTACAGCCTGCTAGAGACTACCTGGAGGATCTTTGTCTGTGTGTAGGTGCTGCTACTCGCTACTAACAGCACTTGCCCCTACAGCCTGCTAGAGGCTACCTGGGAAATATTTGTCTGTGTGTGTGTAGGTGCTGCTACTCGCTACTAACAACACTTGCCCCTACAGCCTGCTAGAGGCTACCTGGGACATATTTGTCTGTGTGTGTGTAGGTGCTGCTACTCGCTACTAACAGCACATACCCCTACAGCCTGCTGGAGGCTACCTGGGGGGCTTTGTGTGTGTAGGATCTGATACTGGTTACTAACAGCACTTGCCCCTACAGCCTGCTAGAGGCTACCTGGGGGATCTATGTCTGTGTGTATATGCGGCTACTCGCTACTAACAGCACTTGCGCCTTCAGCCTGCTAGAGGCTACCTGGGGGATCTTTGTCTGTGTGTAGGTGCTGCTACTCGCTACAAGCAGCAATTGCCCCTACAGCCTGCTAGAGGCTACCTGGGGGATCTTTGTCTGTTTGTGTATATGCGGCTACTCGCTACTAACAGCACTTGCCCCTAGAGCCTGCTAGAGGCTACCTGGGGGATCTTTGTCTGTGTGTAGGTGATGCTATTCGCTACCAGCAGCAAGTGCCCCTACAGCCTGCTAGAGGCTACCTGGGGGATCTTTGTCCGTGTGTATGTAGGTGCTGCTAGTTGCTACTAGCAGCACTTGCCCCTACAGCCTGCTCGAGGCAACCTGGGGGATCTTTGTCTGTGTGTGTGTAGGTGCTGCTACACGCTACTCACAGCACTTGCCCCTACAGCCTGCTTGAGGCTACCTGGGGGATCTTTGTCTGTGTGTGTGTAGATGCTTCTACTCGCTAATAACAGCACTTGGCCCTACAGCCTGCTAGAGGCTACCTGGGGAGCTTTGTGTGTGTAGGTTCTGATACTCGCTACTAACAGCACTTGCCCCTACAGCCTGCTAGAGGTTACTTGGGGGATCTTTGTCTGTGTGTGTGTAGGTGGCGCTATACGCTACTAACAGCACTTGCCCCTACAGCCTGCTAGAGGCTACCTGGGGGATCTTTGTATGTGTGTGTAGGTGCTGCTACTCGCTACTCACAGCACTTGCCCCTACAGCCTGCTAGAGGCTACCTGGGGGATCTTTGTCTGTGTGTAGGTGCTGCTACTCGCTACTAACAGCGCATACCCCTACAGCCTGCTAGACGCTTCCTGGGGGATCTTTGTCTGTGTGTGTAGGTGCTGCTACTCGCTACTAAGAGCACTTGCCCCTACAGCCTGCTAGAGGCTACCTGGGGGATCTTTGTCTGTTTGTGCAGGTGCTGCTACTCGCTACTAACAGCACTTGCCACTACAGCCTGCTAGAGACTACCTGGAGGATCTTTGTCTTTGTGTAGGTGCTGCTACTCGCTACTAACAGCACTTGCCCCTACAGCCTGCTAGAGGCTACCTGGGAGATATTTGTCTGTGTGTGTGTAGGTGCTGCTACTCGCTACTAACAACACTTGCCCCTACAGCCTGCTCGAGGCTACCTGGGACATATTTGTCTGTGTGTGTGTAGGTGCTGCTACTCGCTACTAACAGCACGTGCCTCTACAGCCTGCTAGAGGCTACGTAGGGGATCTTTGTCTGTCTGTGTGTAGGTGCTGCTACTCGCTACTAACAGCACTTGTCCCTACATCCTGCTAGAGGCTACCTGGGGGATCTCTGTCTGTCTGTGTGTAGGTGCTGCTACTCGCTACACACAGTACTTGCACCTACAGCCTGCTAGAGGCTACCTGGGGGATCGTTGTCTGTGTGTATGTAGGTGTTGCTAGTTGCTACTAGCAGCAGTTGCCCCTACAGCCTGCTAGAGGCTACCTGGGGGATCTTTGTCTGTGTGTGTAGGTGCTGCTACACGCTACTCATAGCACTTGCCTGTACAGCCTGCTAGAGGCTACCTGGGGGAAGTTTGTCTGTGTGTGTGTAGATGTTTCTACTCGCTAATAACAGCACTTGCCCCTACAGCCTGCTAGAGGCTACCTGGGGCAGATTTGTGTGTGTAGGTTGTGATACTCGCCACTAACAACACTTGCCCCTACAGCCTGTTATAGGCTACCTGGGGGATCTTTGTCTGTGTGTGTGTGGAGGTGCTGCTACTCGCTACTAACAGCACTTGCCCCTACAGCCTGCTAGAGGCTACCTGGGGGATCTTTGTCTGTGTGTAGGTGCTGCTACTTGTGACTCACAGCACTTACCCCTACAGCCTGCTAGAGGCTACCTGGGGGATCTTTGTCTGTGTGTGTAGGTGCAGCTACTCGCTACTATAAGCACTTGCCCCTACAGCCCTTGTAGAGGCTACCTGGAGGAACGTTGTCTGTGTGTGTGTAGGTGCTGCTACTCGCTACTCACAGCACTTGCCCCTACAGCCTGCTTGAGGCTACCTGGGGGATCTTTGTCTGTGTGTATGTAGGTGCAGCTACTCGCTACTAACAGCACTTGCCCCTACAGCCTGCTAGAGGCTACCTGGGGGATCTTTGTCTGTGTGTAGGTGCGGCTACTCGCTACTGACAGCACTTGCCCCTACAGCCTGCAAGAGGCTACCTGGGGGATCTTTGTCTGTGTATATGTAGGTGCTGCTACTCGCTACTAACAGCACTTGCCCCTACAGCCTGCTAGAGGCTACCTGGGGGATCTTTGTCTGTGTGTGTCGGTACTGCTACTCACTACTCACAGCACTTGCCCCTACAGCCTACTAGAGGCTACCTGGGAGATCTTTGTCTGTGTGTGTGTAGGTGGTGCTACTCGCTACTCACATCACTTGCCCCTACAGCCTGCTAGAGGCTACCTGGGGGATCATTGTGTGTGTGTAGGTGCTGCTACTCGCTACTAACAGCACTTGCCCCTACAGCCTGCTAGAGGCTACCTGGGGGATCTTTGTCTGTGTGTGTAGGTTCTGCTACTCGCTACTAATTGCACTTGCCACTACAGCCTGCTAGAGGCTACCTGGGGGATCTTTGTCTGTGTGTGTGTAGGTGCTGCTACTCGCTACTAAGAGCACTTACCCCTACAGCCTGCTAGAGGCTACCTGGGGGATCTTTGTCTGTGTGTATGTTGGTGCTGCTACTCGCTACTAACAGCACTTGCCCCTACAGCCAGCTAGAGGCTACCTGGGAGATCTTTGTCTATGTGTGTGTAGGTGCTGCTACTCGCTACTCACAGCACTTGCCCCTACAGCCTGCTAGAGGCTACCTGGGGGATCTTTGTCTGTGTGTGTAGGTGCTGCTACTCGCTACTGACAGCACTTGCCCCTACAGCCTGCAAGAGGCTACCTGGGGGATCTTTGTCTGTGTATATGTAGGTGCTGCTACTCGCTACTAACAGCACTTGCCCCTACAGCCTGCTAGAGGCTACCTGGGGGATCTTTGTCTGTGTGTGTGTCGTTACTGCTACTCACTATACACAGCATTTGCCCCTACAGCCTACTAGAGGCTACCTGGGAGATCTTTGTCTGTGTGCGTGTAGGTGCTGCTACTCGCTACTAACAGCACTTGCCCCTACAGCCCTGCTGGAGGCTATCTGGGGGATCTTTGTCTGTGTGTAGGTGCTGCTACCCGCTACTAACAGCACTTGCCCCTACAGCCGTGTTAGAGGCTACCTAGGGGATCTTTGTCTGTGTGTGTAGGTGCTGCTACTCGCTACTCACAGCACTTGCCCCTACAGCCTGCTAGAGGCTACCTGGGGGATCTTTGTGTGTGTGTAGGTGCTGCTACTCGCTACTAACAGCACTTGCCCCTACAGCCTGCTAGAGGCTACCTGGGGGAACTTTGTCTGTGTGTGTAGGTTCTGCTACCCGCTACTAATTGCACTTGCCCCTACAGCCTGCTAGAGGCTACCTGGGGGATCTTTGTCTGTGTGTGTAGGTGCTGCTACTCGCTACTAACAGCACTTGCCCCTACAGCCTGCTAGAGGCTACCTGGGAGATCTTTGTCTATGTGTGTGTAGGTGCTGCTACTCGCTACTCACAGCACTTGCCCCTACAGCCTGCTAGAGGCTACCTGGGGGAGCTTTGTCTGTGTGTGTAGGTCCTGCTACTCGCTACTCACAGCACTTGTCCCTACAGCCTGCTAGAGGCTACCTGGGGGATCTTTGTCTGTGTGTAGGTGCTGCTACTTGTGACTCACAGCACTTACCCCTACAGCCTGCTAGAGGCTACCTGGGGGATCTTTGTCTGTGTGTGTAGGTGCAGCTACTCGCTACTAAAAGCACTTGCCCCTACATCCCTTGTAGAGGCTACCTGGGGGATCGTTGTCTGTGTGTGTGTAGGTGCTGCTACTCGCTACTCACAGCACTTGCCCCTACAGCCTGCTTGAGGCTACCTGGGGGATCTTTGTCTGTGTGTATGTAGGTGCAGCTACTCGCTACTAACAGCACTTGCCCCTACAGCCTGCTAGAGGCTACCTGGGGGATCGTTGTCTGTGTGTATGTAGGTGTTGCTAGTTGCTACTAGCAGCAGTTGCCCCTACAGCCTGCTAGAGGCAACCTGGGGGATCTTTGTCTGTGTGTGTAGGTGCTGCTACACGCTACTCATAGCACTTGCCTGTACAGCCTGCTAGAGGCTACCTGGGGGATGTTTGTCTGTGTGTGTGTAGATGTTTCTACTCGCTAATAACAGCACTTGCCCCTACAGCCTGCTAGAGGCTACCTGGGGCAGATTTGTGTGTGTAGGTTGTGATACTCGCCACTAACAACACTTGCCCCTACAGCCTGTTATAGGCTACCTGGGGGATCTTTGTCTGAGTGTGTGTGTAGGTGCTGCTACTCGCTACTAACAGCACTTGCCCCTACAGCCTGCTAGAGGCTACCTGGGAGATCTTGTCTATGTGTGTGTAGGTGCTGCTACTCGCTACTCACAGCACTTGCCCCTACAGCCTGCTAGAGGCTACCTGGGGGAGCTTTGTCTGTGTGTGTAGGTCCTGCTACTCGCTACTCACAGCACTTGTCCCTACAGCCTGCTAGAGGCTACCTGGGGGATCTTTGTCTGTGTGTAGGTGCTGCTACTTGTGACTCACAGCACTTACCCCTACAGCCTGCTAGAGGCTACCTGGGGGATCTTTGTCTGTGTGTGTAGGTGCAGCTACTCGCTACTATAAGCACTTGCCCCTACAGCCCTTGTAGAGGCTACCTGGGGGATCGTTGTCTGTGTGTGTGTAGGTGCTGCTACTCGCTACTCACAGCACTTGCCCCTACAGCCTGCTAGAGGCTACCTGGGGGAGCTTTGTCTGTGTGTAGGTGCTGCTACTCGCTACTAACTGCACTTACCCCTACAGCCTGCTAGAGGCTACCTGGGGGATCTTTGTCTGTGTGTATGTTGGTGCTGCTACTCGCTACTAACAGCACTTGCCCCTACAGCCTGCTAGAGGCTACCTGGGAGATCTTTGTCTATGTGTGTGTAGGTGCTGCTACTCGCTACTCACAGCACTTGCCCCTACAGCCTGCTAGAGGCTACCTGGGGGATCTTTGTCTGTGTGTGTAGGTGCTGCTACTCGCTACTGACAGCACTTGCCCCTACAGCCTGCAAGAGGCTACCTGGGGGATCTTTGTCTGTGTATATGTAGGTGCTGCTACTCGCTACTAACAGCACTTGCCCCTACAGCCTGCTAGAGGCTACCTGGGGGATCTTTGTCTGTGTGTGTGTCGTTACTGCTACTCACTATACACAGCACTTGTCCCTACAGCCTACTAGAGGCTACCTGGGAGATCTTTGTCTGTGTGCGTGTAGGTGCTGCTACTCTCTACTAACAGCACTTGCCCCTACAGCCCTGCTGGAGGATATCTGGGGGATCTTTGTCTGTGTGTAGGTGCTGCTACCCGCTACTAACAGCACTTGCCCCTACAGCCCTGTTAGAGGCTACCTAGGGGATCTTTGTCTGTGTGTGTAGGTGCTGCTACTCGCTACTCACAGCACTTGCCCCTACAGCCTGCTAGAGGCTACCTGTGGGATCTTTGTGTGTGTGTAGGTGCTGCTACTCGCTACTAACAGCACTTGCCCCTACAGCCTGCTAGAGGCTACCTGGAAGATCTTTGTCTGTGTGTGTAGGTTCTGCTACTCGCTACTAATTGCACTTGCCCCTAGAGCCTGCTAGAGGCTACCTGGGGGATCTTTGTCTGTGTGTGTAGGTGCTGCTACTCGCTACTAACAGCACTTGCCCCTACAGCCTACTAGAGGCTTCCTGGGAGATCTTTGTCTATGTGTGTGTAGGTGCTCCTACTCGCTACTCACAGCACTTGCCCCTACAGCCTGCTAGAGGCTACCTGGGGGAGCTTTGTCTGTGTGTGTAGGTCCTGCTACTCGCTACTCACAGCACTTGTCCCTACAGCCTGCTAGAGGCTACCTGGGGGATGTTTGTCTGTGTGTAGGTGCTGCTACTTGTGACTCACAGCACTTACCCCTACAGCCTGCTAGAGGCTACCTGGGGGATCTTTGTCTGTGTGTGTAGGTGCAGCTACTCGCTACTAAAAGCACTTGCCCCTACAGCCCTTGTAGAGGCTACCTGGGGGATCGTTGTCTGTGTGTGTGTAGGTGCTGCTACTCGCTACTCACAGCACTTGCCCCTACAGCCTGCTTGAGGCTACCTGGGGGATCTTTGTCTGTGTTTATGTAGGTGCAGCTACTCGCTACTAACAGCACTTGCCCCTACAGCCTGCTAGAGGCTACCTGGGGGATCTTTGTCTGTGTGTAGGTGCTGCTACTCGCTACTGACAGCACTTGCCCCTACAGCCTGCAAGAGGCTACCTGGGGGATCTTTGTCTGTGTATATGTAGGTGCTGCTACTCGCTACTAACAGCACTTGCCCCTACAGCCTGCTAGAGGCTACCTGGGGGATCTTTGCCTGTGTGTGTCGGTACTGCTACTCACGACTCACAGCACTTGCCCCTACAGCCTACTAGAGGCTACCTGGGAGATCTTTGTCTGTGTGTGTGTAGGTGCTGCTACTCGCTACTCACAGCACTTACCCCTAAAGCCTGCTAGAGGCTACCTGGGGGATCTTTGTGTGTGTGTAGGTTCTGCTACTCGCTACTAACAGCACTTGCCCCTACAGCCTGCTAGAGGCTACCTGGGGGATCTTTGTCTGTGTGTGTAGGTTCTGCTACTCGCTACTAATTTCACTTGCCCCTACAGCCTGCTAGAGGCTACCTGGGGGATCTTTGTCTGTGTGTGTGTAGGTGCTGCTACTCGCTACTAAGAGCACTTACCCCTACAGCCTGCTAGAGGCTACCTGGGTGATCTTTGTCTGTGTGTATGTTGCTGCTGCTACTCGCTACTAACAGCACTTGCCCCTACAGCCTGCTAGAGGCGACCTGGGGGAGCTTTGTCTGTGTGTGTAGGTCCTGCTACTCGCTACTCACAGCACTTGTCCCTACAGCCTACTAGAGGCTACCTGTGGGATCTTTGTCTGTGTGTGTAGGTGCTGCTACTCGCTACGAACAGCACTTGCCCCTACAGCCTGCTAGAGGCTACCTAGGGGATCTTTGTCTGTGTGTAGGTGCTGCTACTCGCTACTAACAGCACTTGCCCCTACAGCCGTGCTGGAGGCTATCTGGGGGATCTTTGTCTGTGTGTAGGTGCTGCTACCCGCTACTAACAGCACTTGCCCCTACAGCCCTGTTAGAGGCTACCTAGGGGATATTTGTCTGTGTGTGTAGGTGCTGCTACTCGCTACTCACAGCACTTGCCCCTACAGCCTGCTAGAGGCTACCTGGGGGATCTTTGTGTGTGTGTAGGTGCTGCTACTCGCTACTAACAGCACTTGCCCCTACAGCCTGCTAGAGGCTACCTGGGGGATCTTTGTCTGTGTGTGTAGGTTCTGCTACTCGCTACTAATTGCACTTGCCCCTACAGCCTGCTAGAGGCTACCTGGGGGAGCTTTGTCTGTGTGTGTAGGTCCTGCTACTCGCTACTCACAGCACTTGTCCCTACAGCCTGCTAAAGGCTACCTGGGGGATCTTTGTCTGTGTGTAGGTGCTGCTACTTGTGACTCACAGCACTTACCCCTACAGCCTGCTAGAGGCTACCTGGGAGATCTTTGTCTGTGTGTGTAGGTTCTGCTACCCGCTACTAATTGCACTTGCCCCTACAACCTGCTAGAGGCTACCTGGGGGATCTTTGTCTGTGTGTGTAGGTGCTGCTACTCGCTACTAACAGCACTTGCCCCTACAGCCTGCTAGAGGCTATCTGGGAGATCTTTGTCTATGTGTGTGTAGGTGCTGCTACTCGCTACTCACAGCACTTGCCCCTACAGCCTGCTAGAGGCTACCTGGGGGAGCTTTGTCTGTGTGTGTAGGTCCTGCTACTCGCTACTCACAGCACTTGTCCCTACAGCCTGCTAGAGGCTACCTGGGGGATCTTTGTCTGTGTGTAGGTGCTGCTACTTGTGACTCACAGCACTTACCCCTACAGCCTGCTAGAGGCTACCTGGGGGATCTTTGTCTGTGTGTGTAGGTGCAGCTACTCGCTACTAAAAGCACTTGCCCCTACATCCCTTGTAGAGGCTACCTGGGGGATCGTTGTCTGTGTGTGTGTAGGTGCTGCTACTCGCTACTCACAGCACTTGCCCCTACAGCCTGCTTGAGGCTACCTGGGGGATCTTTGTCTGTGTGTATGTAGGTGCAGCTACTCGCTACTAACAGCACTTGCCCCTACAGCCTGCTAGAGGCTACCTGGGGGATCGTTGTCTGTGTGTATGTAGGTGTTGCTAGTTGCTACTAGCAGCAGTTGCCCCTACAGCCTGCTAGAGGCAACCTGGGGGATCTTTGTCTGTGTGTGTAGGTGCTGCTACACGCTACTCATAGCACTTGCCTGTACAGCCTGCTAGAGGCTACCTGGGGGATGTTTGTCTGTGTGTGTGTAGATGTTTCTACTCGCTAATAACAGCACTTGCCCCTACAGCCTGCTAGAGGCTACCTGGGGCAGATTTGTGTGTGTAGGTTGTGATACTCGCCACTAACAACACTTGCCCCTACAGCCTGTTATAGGCTACCTGGGGGATCTTTGTCTGAGTGTGTGTGTAGGTGCTGCTACTCGCTACTAACAGCACTTGCCCCTACAGCCTGCTAGAGGCTACCTGGGAGATCTTGCCTATGTGTGTGTAGGTGCTGCTACTCGCTACTCACAGCACTTGCCCCTACAGCCTGCTAGAGGCTACCTGGGGGAGCTTTGTCTGTGTGTGTAGGTCCTGCTACTCGCTACTCACAGCACTTGTCCCTACAGCCTGCTAGAGGCTACCTGGGGGATCTTTGTCTGTGTGTAGGTGCTGCTACTTGTGACTCACAGCACTTACCCCTACAGCCTGCTAGAGGCTACCTGGGGGATCTTTGTCTGTGTGTGTAGGTGCAGCTACTCGCTACTATAAGCACTTGCCCCTACAGCCCTTGTAGAGGCTACCTGGGGGATCGTTGTCTGTGTGTGTGTAGGTGCTGCTACTCGCTACTCACAGCACTTGCCCCTACAGCCTGCTAGAGGCTACCTGGGGGAGCTTTGTCTGTGTGTAGGTGCTGCTACTCGCTACTAACTGCACTTACCCCTACAGCCTGCTAGAGGCTACCTGGGGGATCTTTGTCTGTGTGTATGTTGGTGCTGCTACTCGCTACTAACAGCACTTGCCCCTACAGCCTGCTAGAGGCTACCTGGGAGATCTTTGTCTATGTGTGTGTAGGTGCTGCTACTCGCTACTCACAGCACTTGCCCCTACAGCCTGCTAGAGGCTACCTGGGGGATCTTTGTCTGTGTGTGTAGGTGCTGCTACTCGCTACTGACAGCACTTGCCCCTACAGCCTGCAAGAGGCTACCTGGGGGATCTTTGTCTGTGTATATGTAGGTGCTGCTACTCGCTACTAACAGCACTTGCCCCTACAGCCTGCTAGAGGCTACCTGGGGGATCTTTGTCTGTGTGTGTGTCGTTACTGCTACTCACTATACACAGCACTTGTCCCTACAGCCTACTAGAGGCTACCTGGGAGATCTTTGTCTGTGTGCGTGTAGGTGCTGCTACTCTCTACTAACAGCACTTGCCCCTACAGCCCTGCTGGAGGATATCTGGGGGATCTTTGTCTGTGTGTAGGTGCTGCTACCCGCTACTAACAGCACTTGCCCCTACAGCCCTGTTAGAGGCTACCTAGGGGATCTTTGTCTGTGTGTGTAGGTGCTGCTACTCGCTACTCACAGCACTTGCCCCTACAGCCTGCTAGAGGCTACCTGGGGGATCTTTGTGTGTGTGTAGGTGCTGCTACTCGCTACTAACAGCACTTGCCCCTACAGCCTGCTAGAGGCTACCTGGAAGATCTTTGTCTGTGTGTGTAGGTTCTGCTACTCGCTACTAATTGCACTTGCCCCTACAGCCTGCTAGAGGCTACCTGGGGGATCTTTGTCTGTGTGTGTAGGTGCTGCTACTCGCTACTAACAGCACTTGCCCCTACAGCCTGCTAGAGGTTTCCTGGGAGATCTTTGTCTATGTGTGTGTAGGTGCTCCTACTCGCTACTCACAGCACTTGCCCCTACAGCCTGCTAGAGGCTACCTGGGGGAGCTTTGTCTGTGTGTGTAGGTCCTGCTACTCGCTACTCACAGCACTTGTCCCTACAGCCTGCTAGAGGCTACCTGGGGGATGTTTGTCTGTGTGTAGGTGCTGCTACTTGTGACTCACAGCACTTACCCCTACAGCCTGCTAGAGGCTACCTGGGGGATCTTTGTCTGTGTGTGTAGGTGCAGCTACTCGCTACTAAAAGCACTTGCCCCTACAGCCCTTGTAGAGGCTACCTGGGGGATCGTTGTCTGTGTGTGTGTAGGTGCTGCTACTCGCTACTCACAGCACTTGCCCCTACAGCCTGCTTGAGGCTACCTGGGGGATCTTTGTCTGTGTGTATGTAGGTGCAGCTACTCGCTACTAACAGCACTTGCCCCTACAGCCTGCTAGAGGCTACCTGGGGGATCTTTGTCTGTGTGTAGGTGCTGCTACTCGCTACTGACAGCACTTGCCCCTACAGCCTGCAAGAGGCTACCTGGGGGATCTTTGTCTGTGTATATGTAGGTGCTGCTACTCGCTACTAACAGCACTTGCCCCTACAGCCTGCTAGAGGCTACCTGGGGGATCTTTGCCTGTGTGTGTCGGTACTGCTACTCACGACTCACAGCACTTGCCCCTACAGCCTACTAGAGGCTACCTGGGAGATCTTTGTCTGTGTGTGTGTAGGTGCTGCTACTCGCTACTCACAGCACTTACCCCTAAAGCCTGCTAGAGGCTACCTGGGGGATCTTTGTGTGTGTGTAGGTTCTGCTACTCGCTACTAACAGCACTTGCCCCTACAGCCTGCTAGAGGCTACCTGGGGGATCTTTGTCTGTGTGTGTAGGTTCTGCTACTCGCTACTAATTTCACTTGCCCCTACAGCCTGCTAGAGGCTACCTGGGGGATCTTTGTCTGTGTGTGTGTAGGTGCTGCTACTCGCTACTAAGAGCACTTACCCCTACAGCCTGCTAGAGGCTACCTGGGTGATCTTTGTCTGTGTGTATGTTGCTGCTGCTACTCGCTACTAACAGCACTTGCCCCTACAGCCTGCTAGAGGCGACCTGGGGGAGCTTTGTCTGTGTGTGTAGGTCCTGCTACTCGCTACTCACAGCACTTGTCCCTACAGCCTACTAGAGGCTACCTGTGGGATCTTTGTCTGTGTGTGTAGGTGCTGCTACTCGCTACGAACAGCACTTGCCCCTACAGCCTGCTAGAGGCTACCTAGGGGATCTTTGTCTCTGTGTAGGTGCTGCTACTCGCTACTAACAGCACTTGCCACTACAGCCGTGCTGGAGGCTATCTGGGGGATCTTTGTCTGTGTGTAGGTGCTGCTACCCGCTACTAACAGCACTTGCCCCTACAGCCCTGT
The DNA here is from genome assembly GCF_048934315.1 of Petromyzon marinus. Taxonomy (NCBI): domain Eukaryota; kingdom Metazoa; phylum Chordata; class Hyperoartia; order Petromyzontiformes; family Petromyzontidae; genus Petromyzon; species Petromyzon marinus. Next base: position 89,163 of record NW_027422639.1, read on the forward strand.
TAGAGGCTACCTAGGGGATATTTGTCTGTGTGTGTAGGTGCTGCTACTCGCTACTCACAGCACTTGCCCCTACAGCCTGCTAGAGGCTACCTGGGGGATCTTTGTGTGTGTGTAGGTGCTGCTACTCGCTACTAACAGCACTTGCCCCTACAGCCTGCTAGAGGCTACCTGGGGGATCTTTGTCTGTGTGTGTAGGTTCTGCTACTCGCTACTAATTGCACTTGCCCCTACAGCCTGCTAGAGGCTACCTGGGGGAGCTTTGTCTGTGTGTGTAGGTCCTGCTACTCGCTACTCACAGCACTTGTCCCTACAGCCTGCTAAAGGCTACCTGGGGGATCTTTGTCTGTGTGTAGGTGCTGCTACTTGTGACTCACAGCACTTACCCCTACAGCCTGCTAGAGGCTACCTGGGAGATCTTTGTCTGTGTGTGTAGGTGCAGCTACTCGCTACTAAAAGCACTTGCCCCTACAGCCCTTGTAGAGGCTACCTGGGGGATCGTTGTCTGTGTGTGTGTAGGTGCTGCTACTCGCTACTCACAGCACTTGCCCCTACAGCCTGCTTGAGGCTACCTGGGGGATCTTTGTCTGTGTGTATGTAGGTGTAGCTACTCGCTACTAACAGCACTTGCCCCTACAGCCTGCTAGAGGCCACCTGGGGGATCTTTGTCTGTGTGTAGGTACTGCTACTCGCTACTGACAGCACTTGCCCCTACAGCCTGCAAGAGGCTACCTGGGGGATCTTTGTCTGTGTATATGTAGGTGCTGCTACTCGCTACTAACAGCACTTGCCCCTACAGCCTGCTAGAGGCTACCTGGGGGATCTTTGTCTGTGTGTGTCGGTACTGCTACTCACTACTCACAGCACTTGCCCCTACAGCCTACAAGAGGCTACCTGGGAGATCTTTGTCTGTGTGTGTAGGTGCTGCTACTCGCTACTCACAGCACTTGCCCCTACAGCCTGCTAGAGGCTACCTGGGGGATCTTTGTGTGTGTGTAGGTGCTGCTACTCGCTACTAACAGCACTTGCCCCTACAGCCTGCTAGAGGCTACCTGGGGGATCTTTGTCTGTGTGTGTAGGTTCTGCTACTCGCTACTAATTTCACTTGCCCCTACAGCCTGCTAGAGGCTACCTGGGGGATCTTTGTCTGTGTGTGTGTAGGTGCTGCTACTCGCTACTAAGAGCACTTACCCCTACAGCCTGCTAGAGGATACCTGGGGGATCTTTGTCTGTGTGTATGTTGGTACTGCTACTCGCTACTAACAGCACTTGCCCCTACAGCCTGCTAGAGGCTACCTGGGAGATCTTTGTCTATGTGTGTGTAGGTGCTGCTACTCGCTACTAACAGCACTTGCCCCTACAGCCTGCTAGAGGCTACCTGGGGGATCTTTGTCTGTGTGTGTCGGTACTGCTACTCACTACTCACAGCACTTGCCCCTACAGCCTACTAGAGGCTACCTGGGAGATCTTTGTCTGTGTGTGTGTAGGTGCTGCTACTCGCTACTCACAGCACTTGCCCCTACAGCCTGCTAGAGGCTACCTGGGGGATGTTTGTGTGTGTGTAGGTGCTGCTACTCGCTACTAACAGCACTTGCCCCTACAGCCTGCTAGAGGCTACCTGGGGGATCTTTGTCTGTGTGTGTAGGTTCTGCTACTCGCTACTAATTTCACTTGGCCCTACAGCCTGCTAGAGGCTACCTGGGGGATCTTTATCTGTGTGTGTGTAGGTGCTGCTACTCGCTACTAAGAGCACTTACCCCTACAGCCTGCTAGAGGCTACCTGGGGGATCTTTGTCTGTGTGTATGTTGGTGCTGCTACTCGCTACTAACAGCACTTGCCCCTACAGCCTGCTAGAGGCTACCTGGGAGATCTTTGTCTATGTGTGTGTAGGTGCTGCTACTCGCTACTCACAGCACTTGCCCCTACAGCATGCTAGAGGCTACCTGGGGGAGCTTTGTCTGTGTGTGTAGGTCCTGCTACTCGCTACTCACAGCACTTGTCCCTACAGCCTACTAGAGGCTACCTGTGGGATCTTTGTCTGTGTGTGTAGGTGCTGCTACTCGCTACTAACAGCACTTGCCCCTACAGCCTGCTAGAGGCTACCTGGGGGATCTTTGTCTGTGTGTAGGTGCTGCTACTCGCTACTAACAGCACTTGCCCCTACAGCCTGCTAGAGGCCACCTGGGAGATCTTTGTCTGTGTGTGTAGGTGCTGCTACTCGCTATTAACAGCACTTGCACCTACAGCCTGCTAGAGGCTACCTGGGGGATCTTTGTGTGTGTGTAGGTGCTGCTACTCGCTACTAACAGCACTTGCCCCTACAGCCTGCTAGAGGCTACCTGGGGGATCTTTGTCTGTGTGTGTAGGTTCTGCTACTCGCTACTAATTGCACTTGCCCCTACAGCCTGCTAGAGGCTACCTGGGGGATCTTTGTCTGTGTGTGTAGGTGCAGCTACTCGCTACTAAAAGCACTTGCCCCTACAGCCCTTGTAGAGGCTACCTGGGGGATCGTTGTCTGTGTGTGTGTAGGTGCTGCTACTCGCTACTCACAGCACTTGCCCCTACAGCCTGCTTGAGGCTACCTGGGGGATCTTTGTCTGTGTGTATGTAGGTGCAGCTACTCGCTACTAACAGCACTTGCCCCTACAGCCTGCTAGAGGCTACCTGGGGGATCTTTGTCTGTGTGTAGGTGCTGCTACTCGCTACTGACAGCACTTGCCCCTACAGCCTGCAAGAGGCTACCTGGGGGATCTTTGTCTGTGTATATGTAGGTGCTGCTACTCGCTACTAACAGCACTTGCCCCTACAGCCTGCTAGAGGCTACCTGGGGGATCTTTGTCTGTGTGTGTCGGTACTGCTACTCACTACTCACAGCACTTGCCCCTACAGCGTACTAGAGGCTACCTGGGTGATCTTTGTCTGTGTGTGTGTATGTGCTGCTACTCGCTACTCACAGCACTTGCCCCTACAGCCTGCTAGAGGCTACCTGGGGGATCTTTGTGTGTGTGTGTAGGTGCTGCTACTCGCTACTAACAGCACTTGCCCTACAGCCTGCTAGAGGCTACCTGGGGGATCTTTGTCTGTGTGTGTAGGTTCTGCTACTCGCTACTAATTGCACTTGCCACTACAGCCTGCTAGAGGCTACCTGGGGGATCTTTGTCTGTGTGTGTGTAGGTGCTGCTACTCGCTACTAAGAGCACTTACCCCTACAGCCTGCTACAGGCTACCTGGGGGATCTTTGTCTGTGTGTATGTTGGTGCTGCTACTCGCTACTAACAGCACTTGCCCCTACAGCCTGTTAGAGGCTACCTGGGAGATCTTTGTCTATGTGTGTGTAGGTGCTGCTACTCGCTACTCACAGCACTTGCCCCTACAGCCTGCTAGAGGCTACCTGGGGGAGCTTTGTCTGTGTGTGTAGGTCCTGCTACTCGCTACTCACAGCACTTGTCCCTACAGCCTACTAGAGGCTACCTGTGGGATCTTTGTCTGTGTGTGTAGGTGCTGCTACTCGCTACTAACAGCACTTGCCCCTACAGCCTGCTAGAGGCTACCTGGGGGATCTTTGTCTGTGTGTAGGTGCTGCTACTCGCTACTAACAGCACTTGCCCCTACAGCCTGCTAGAGGCTACCTGAGAGATCTTTGACTGTGTGTGTAGGTGCTGCTACTCGCTACTCACAGTACTTGCACCTACAGCCTGCTAGAGGCTACCTGGGAGATCTTTGTCTGTGTGTGTGTAGGTGCTGCTACTCGCTCCTCACAGCACTTGCCCCTACAGCCTGCTAGAGGCTACCTGGGAGATCTTTGTCTGTGTGTGTGTAGGTGCTGCTACTCGCTACTAATAGCACTTGCCCCTACAGCCCTGTTAGAGGCTACCTAGGGGATCTTTGCCTGTGTGTGTAGGTGCTGCTACTCGCTACTAACAGCACTTGCCCCTACAGCCTGCTAGAGGCTACCTGGGGGATCTTTGTGTGTGTGTAGGTGCTGCTACTCGCTACTAACAGCACTTGCCCCTACAGCCTGCTAGAGGCTACCTGGGGGATCTTTGTCTGTGTGTGTAGGTTCTGCTACTCGCTACTAATTGCACTTGCCCCTACAGCCTGCTAGAGGCTACCTGGGGGATCTTTGTCTCTGTGTGTGTAGGTGCTGCTACTCGCTACTAAGAGCACTTACCCCTACAGCCTGCTAGAGGCTACCTGGGAGATCTTTGTCTATGTGTGTGTAGGTGCTGCTACTCGCTACTCACAGCACTTGCCCCTACAGCCTGCTAGAGGCTACCTGGGGGATCTTTGTCTGTGTGTGTAGGTGCTGCTACTCGCTACTAACAGCACTTGCCCCTACAGCCTGCTAGAGGCTACCTGGGGGATCTTTGTCTGTGTGTGTAGGTGCTGCTACTCGCTACTAACAGCACTTGCCCCTACAGCCCTGTTAGAGGCTACCTAGGGGATCTTTGTCTGTGTGTGTAGGTGCTGCTACTCGTTACTCACAGTACTTGCCCCTACAGCCTTCTAGAGGCTACCTGGGGGATCTTTGTCTGTGTGTAGGTGCTGCTACTCGCTACTGACAGCACTTGCCCCTACAGCCTGCAAGAGGCTACCTGGGGGATCTTTGTCTGTGTATATGTAGGTGCTGCTACTCGCTACTAACAGCACTTGCCCCTACAGCCTGCTAGAGGCTACCTGGGGGATCTTTGTCTGTGTGTGTAGGTTCTGCTACTCGCTAACAGCACTTGCCCCTACAGCCTGCTAGAGGCTACCTGGGAGATCTTTGTCTATGTGTCTGTAGGTGCTGCTACTCGCTACTCACAGCACTTGCCCCTACAGCCTGCTAGAGGCTACCTGGGGGAGCTTTGTCTGTGTGTGTAGGTGCTGCTACTCGCTACTAACAGCACTTGCCCCTGCAGCCTGCTAGAGGCTACCTGGGGGATCTTTGTCTGTGTGTGTAGGTGCTGCTACTCGCTACTAACAGCACTTGCCCCTACAGCCTGCTAGAAGCTACCGGGGGGATCTTTGTCTGTGTGTGTAGGTTCTGCTACTCGCTAACAGCACTTGCCCCTACAGCCTGCTAGAGGCTACCTGGGGGATCTTTGTCTGTGTGTGTAGGTGCTGCTACTCGTTACTAACAGCACTTGCGCCTTACAGCCTGCTAGAGGCTACCTGGGGGATCTTTGTCTGTGTGTGTAGGTGCTGCTATACGCTTCTAACAGCACTTGCCCCTACAGCCTGCTAGAGGTTACCTGGGGGATCTTTGTCTGTGTGTGTAGGTACTGCTACTCGCTACTAACAGCACTTGCCCCTACAGCCTGCTAGAGGCTACCTGGGGGATCTTTGTCTCTGTGTGTGTAGGTGCTGCTACTCGCTACACACAGCACTTGCCCCTTTAGCCTGCTTGAGGCTACCTGGGGGATCTTTGTCTGTGTGTATGTAGGTGCAGCCACTCGCTACTAGCAGCACTTGCCCCTATAGCCTGCTAGAGACTAACTGGGGGAGCTTTGTCTGTGTGTGTAGGTGCTGCTACTCGCTACTAACAGCACATACCCATACAGCCTGCTAGAGGCTACCTGGGGGATCTTTGTCTGTGTGTGTAGGTGCTGCTACTCGCTACTAACAGCACTTGCCCCTGCAGCCTGCTAGAGGCTACCCGGGGGATCTCTGTCTATGTGTGTAGGTGCTGCTACTCGCTACTCACAACACTTGCCCCCACAGCCTGCTAGAGGCTACCTGGGGGATCTTTGTCTGTGTGTGTGTAGGTGCTGCTACTCGCTACTCACAGCACTTGCCCCTACAGCCTGCTAGAGGCTACCTGGGGGATCTTTGTCTGTGTAAGTGCTGCTACTAACAGCACTTGCCCCTACAGCCTGCTAGAGGCTACCTGGGGGATCTTTGTATGTGTGTGTAGGTGCTGCTACTCGTTACTAACAGCACTTGCCCCTACAGCCTGCTAGAGGCTACCTGGGGGATCTTTGTGTGTGTAGGTGCTCCTACTAACAGCACTTGCCCCTACAGCCTGCTAGAGGCTACCTGGGGGATTGTATGTGTGTGTGTAGGTGCTGCTACTCGCTACTAACAGCACTTGCCCCTACAGCCTGCTAGAGGCTACCTGGGGGATCTTTGTGTGTGTAGGTGCTGCTACTAACAGCACTTGCCCCTACAGCCTGCTAGAGGCTACCTGGGGGATCTTTGTCCGTGTGTGTAGGTGCTGCTACTCGCTACTCACAACACTTGCCCCTACAGCCTGCTAGAGGCTACCTGGGGGATCTTTGTCTATGTGTGTGTAGGTGCTGCTACTCGCTACTCACAGCACTTGCCCCTACAGCCTGCTAGAGGCTACCTGGGGGATCTTTGTCTGTGTAAGTGCTGCTACTAACAGCACTTGCCCCTACAGTCTGCTAGAGGCTCCCTGGGGGATCTTTGTACGTGTGTGTAGGTGCTGCTACTCGCTACTAACAGCACTTGCCCCTACAGCTTGCTAGAGGCTACCTGGGTGATCTTTGTGTGTGTAGGTGCTGCTACTAACAGCACTTGCCCCTACAGCCTGCTAGAGGCTCCCTGGGGGATCTTTGTACGTGTGTGTAGGTGCTGCTACTCGCTACTAACAGCACTTGCCCCTACAGCTTGCTAGAGGCTACCTGGGTGATCTTTGTGTGTGTAGGTGCTGCTACTAACAGCACTTGCCCCTACAGCCTGCTAGAGGCTACCTGGGGGATCTTTGTATGTGTGTGTAGGTGCTGCTACTCGCTACTAACAGCACTTGCCCCTACAGCCTGCTAGAGGCTACCTGGGGGATCTTTGTGTGTGTAGGTGCTGCTACTAACAGCACTTGCCCCTACAGCCTGCCAGAGGCTACCTGGGGGATCTTTGTCTGTGTGTGTAGGTGCTGCTACTCGCTACTCACAACACTTGCCCCTACAGCCTGCTAGAGACTACCTGGGGGAGCTTTGTCTGTGTGTGTAGGTGCTGCTACTCGCTACTAACAGCACTTGTCCCTACAGCCTGCTAGAGGCTACCTGGGGGATCTTTGTGTGTGTAGGTGCTGCTACTAACAGCACTTGCCCCTACAGCCTGCCAGAGGCTACCTGGGGGATCTTTGTCTGTGTGTGTAGGTGCTGCTACTCGCTACTCACACCACTTGCCCCTACAGCCTGCTAGAGGCTACCTGGGGGATCTTTGTCTGTGTGTGTAGGTGCTGCTACTCGCTACTAACAGCACTTGCCCCTACAGCCTGCTAGAGGCTACCTGGGGGATCTTTGTCTATGTGTGTGTAGGTGCTGCTACTCGCTACTAACAGCACTTGCCCCTACAGCCTGCTAGAGGCTACCTGGGGGATCTTTGTCTCTGTGTGTAGGTGTTACAGCTCCACGTGGTTGTCCAGAAGAGAGATTTTGTTTTAGTTTGAGGGGTCAGATCGCCTGAATGTGTCAATGTTGTGTCGTGAAAACCGCCACCACCCGACACAGCCAACTCGTGAGGTTTGTCACGTAAACAGAACGTGGCAAGTCGTTACAGGTTGCGTGTTTATTATAGAAATTCGGTCACAGTCCCTGTGACCACTGTTACGTTGCAATTATGGCTTTAGTTTTTGGCGATTTGGAAAACGTTTTTTGGTTTGGCCATGTTTGTTTTATTGCACAGTCACACAAAGTCACTTTAAGATGTTTGTCTTGTTCGTGTTTTTGTTTGTTGTGGTTGCACCCGATTCAAAAGCCGAATGGCTCACAGGGATATACCAAAATACATGAAACTGAAAAATTATAATTGAAACTGTTGGGAGAGAAAATTCACGCGATTATCGTGATCCACGATTATCGTGATCCACCATTATCGTGGATCGCGATTATCGCGATCCACGACTATGAGTCGATGAGTCTATGGGTCTCTATGAGTCTATGGGTCTCTATGAGTCTGTGAGTCTATGGGTCTCTATGAGTCTATGGGTCTCTGAGTCTATGGGTCTCTATGAGTCTATGGGTCTATGAGTCTATGGGTCTATGAGTCTCTGTGAGTCTATGGGTCTCTATGAGTCTATGGGTCTCTATGAGTCTATGGGTCTATGGGTCTCTATGAGTCTATGGGTCTCTATGAGTCTATGCATCTCTATGAGTCTATGGGTCTATGAGTCTATGGGTCTCTATGGGTCTATGAGTCTATGGGTCTCTATGAGTCTATGGGTCTCTATGATTCTATGGGTCCCTGAATCTATGGGTCTCTATGAGTCTATGGGTCTCTATGGGTCTATGGGTCTCTATGAGTCTATGGGTCTCTATGAGTCTATGGGTCTATGAGTCTATGAGTCAATGGGTCTCTATGAGTCTATGGGTCTATGGGTCTCTATGAGTTTATGGGTCTCGATGAGTCTATGAGTCTATGGGTCTCTATGAGTCTATGGGTCTATGAGTCTATGGGTCTCTATGAGTCTATGGGTCTCTATGGATCTCTATGAGTCTATGGGTCTCTATGAGTCTTTGGGTTTCTATGGGTCTCTATGGGTCTATGGGTCTCTACGAGTCGATGAGTCTATGGGTCTATGAGTCTATGGGTCTATGGGTCTATGAGTCTATAGGTCTCTATGAGTCTATGGGTCTCTATGATTCTATGGGTCCATGAATCTATGGGTCTCTATGAGTCTATGGGTCTCTATCGGTCTATGGGTCTCTATGAGTCTATGGGTCTCTATGAGTCTTTGGGTCTCTATGGGTCTATGGGTCTCTATGAGTCTATGAGTCTATGGGTCTCTAAGAGTCTATGAGTCTATGGGTCTCTATGGGTCTATATGAGTCTATGGGACTCTATGAGTCTATGGGTCTCTATGGATCTCTATGAATCTATGGGTCTCTATGAGTCTATGGGTCTCTATGGATCTCTATGAGTCTATGAGTCTCAATGAGTCTATGGGTCTCTATGGGTCTCTATGAGTCTATGAGTCTATGGGCCTATATGAGTCTATGAGTCTATGGGTCGATGAGTCTATGGGTCTCTATGGGTCTATGTGTCTCTATGGGTCTCAATGAGTTTATGGGTCTCTATGAGTCTATGGGTCTCTAAGAGTCTATGGGTGTCTATGGGTCTCTATGAGTCTATGGGTCTCTATGAGTCTATGGGTCTCTATGATTCTATGGGTCCATGAATCTATGGGTCTCTATGAGTCTATGGGTCTCTATCGGTCTATGGGTCTCTATGAGTCTATGGGTCTCTATGAGTCTTTGGGTCTCTATGGGTCTATGGGTCTCTATGAGTCTATGAGTCTATGGGTCTCTAAGAGTCTATGAGTCTATGGGTCTCTATGGGTCTATATGAGTCTATGGGACTCTATGAGTCTATGGGTCTCTATGGATCTCTATGAATCTATGGGTCTCTATGAGTCTATGGGTCTCTATGGATCTCTATGAGTCTCAATGAGTCTATGGGTCTCTATGGGTCTCTATGAGTCTATGAGTCTATGGGCCTATATGAGTCTATGAGTCTATGGGTCGATGAGTCTATGGGTCTCTATGGGTCTATGTGTCTCTATGGGTCTCAATGAGTTTATGGGTCTCTATGAGTCTATGGGTCTCTAAGAGTCTATGGGTGTCTATGGGTCTCTATGAGTCTATGGGTCTCTATGAGTTTATGGGTCTCTATGAGTCTCTATGAGTCTATGGGTCTCAATGAGTCTATGGGTCTCTATGGGTCTCAATGAGTTTATGGGTCTCTATGAGTCTATGGGTCTCTAAGAGTCTATGGGTGTCTATGGGTCTCTATGAGTCTATGGGTCTCTATGAGTCTATGAGTCTATGGGTCTCTATGGGTCTATGAGTCTATGGGTCTCTATGAGTCTATGGGTCTCTATGGGTCTCTATGAGTCTATGAGTCTATGGGTCTCTATGAGTCTATGCGTCTCTATGGGTCTCTATGAGTCTATGAGCCTATGGGTCTCTATGAGCCTATGGGTCTCTATGAGGCTATGGGTCTCTATGGATCTCTATGAGTCTATGGGTCTCTATGAGTCTATGGGTCTCTATGGATCTCTATGAGTCTATGGGTCTCTATGAGTCTATGGGTCTCTGTGGATCTCTATGAGTCTATGGGTCTCTATGAGTCTATGGGCCTCTATGAGTCTATGGGTCTCTGTGGATCTCTATGAGTCTATGGGTCTCTATGAGTCTATGGGTCTCTATGGGTCTCTATGAGTCTATGGGTCTCTTTTGTTCTCTATGAGTCTATGGGTCTCTATAAGTCTATGGGTCCCTGAGTCTACGGGTCTCTATGAGTCTATGAGTCTATCGGTCCCTGAGTCTACGGGTCTCTATGAGTCTATGGGTCCTTGTGAGTTTATGGGTCTCTATGATTCTCTATGAGTCTATGGGTCTCTATGAGTCTCTATGAGTCTATGGGTCTCTATGAGTCTATGGGTATATGATTCTATGAGTCTATGGGTCGATGGGTCTCTATGAGTCTATGGGTCTATGAGTCTATGGGTCTCTATGAGTCTATGGGTCTATGAGTCTATGAGTCTATGGGTCTCTATGAGTCTATGGGTCTCTATGGGTCTATGAGTCTATGAGTCTATGGGTCTCTATGAGTCTATGGGTCTATGAGCAGACATGGGCAAAGTACGGCCCGTCGAACTGGTCCAAATATTATTAAATTAACCTTTCTCCTGTAATGCCCCCAATTCCCCATTAGATGGCGGACTTTGACTTGCAAATAAATACTTTGCTACCTGTTAAAGGCCAAATCCTTTCATGTAATGATTTTTACATGTCATTTATATTAGTTCACACAAACACTCCATCCATCTGTTCCTGGCCCGGCCCCTCTGTCAAATTTTGTAACCCATTGTGGCCCGCGAGTCTATGGTTCTATGGGTCTATGAGTCTATGGGTCTATGGGTCTCTATGAGTCTATGGGTCTTTGAGTCTATGGGTCTCTATGAGTCTATGGGTCTATGGGTCTCTATGAGTCTATGGGTCTCTATGAGTCTATGGGTCTATGAGTCTATGAGTCTATGGGTCTATATGAGTCTATGGGTCTATGAATCTATGATTCTATGGGTCTCTATGAGTCTTTGGGTCTATGAGTCTCTATGAGTCTATGGGTCTCTGAGTCTATGGGACTCTATGAGTATATGGGTCTCTATGAGTCTATGAGTCTATGGTTCGCTGAGTCTATGGGTCTCTATGAGTATATGGGTCTCTATAAGTCTATGGGTCTATGGGTCTATGAGTCTATGGGTCTCTATGAGTCTATGGGTCTATGAGTCTCTATGAGTCTATGGGTCTATATGAGCATATGGGTCTATGAGTCTATGGGTTTATGGGTCACTATGAGTCTATGGGTCTATGAGTCTCTATGAGTCTATGGGTCTATGAGTCTATGAGTCTATGGGTCTCTGAGTATATGGGTCTCTATGAGTCTATGGGTCTATGAGTCTATGGGTCTCTATGAGTCTATGGGTCTCTATGAGTCTATGGGTCTATGAGTCTATGGGTCTCAATGAGTCTATGGGTCTATGAGTCTATGAGTCTATGGGTGTATGAGTCTATGGGTCTCTATGAGTATATGGGTCTCTATGAGTCTATGGGTCTCTATGAATCTATGAGCCTATGGGTCTCTATGAGTCTATGGGTCTATAGACCCATAGACTCATAGAGACCAGGAACGTGTGGTCAACGGGAGGCAAAGCCTCACCTGTCAAACTCCAATGAAATTGCTTTAACAAAAAGTGAAAAATAAAGAATAATAAAATCAATATTAAGATTTGTCCACTAATCTGTGTTATGTTATTTCTCTACGACTCCAATCATTTTCATGGTCAAAAATTACCAAATTTGCGGAGCTCCGCTGCAAATAGAGGAAGAGACGATTGGTGAGGCAGCGACAGGCTCAGCCTCTCCTCTGATTGCGCAACCCCTCAGTAACTGGATGGAGCGCGGGAAATAAGCGCGTGCCTTTTACTATCTCTCTGTGTGTCACCAATGTAGTGTTTGTAGACCCCTTCATTTCATGTCCTCGCCTTCCATACTCCAGATAACTTATTTCATGTACGTGTATAAAGATATTGAGGCTCGCCAGTCTCGTCATGAAACTGCAATGAAAAAGCACCAGGGGAGGCAGCTATCACATCTGCCTCACTGAGGGGGGCGTGTCTAACACGCCCCCCTCAGTGAGGCCACGCCCCCTCCGTGAGGTCACGCCCCCCTCAGTGTGTGAATCTATGGCTCTGACACGAGTCAGTGCCATAGACTCACACAGAGACCCATAGACTCACACAGAGACCCATAGAATCAAATAGAGACCCATAGACCCACACAGAGAACCATAGACTCACACAGAGATCCATAGACTCACACAGAGACCCATTGACTCACATAGAGACCCATAAATTCACACAGACCCATAGACTCACACAGAGACCCATAGACTCACACAGAGACCCATAAACTCACCACACAGAGACCCATAGACTCACACAGAGACCCATAACCTCACACAGAGATCCATAGACTCACACAGAGACCCATAGACTCACATAGAGACCTATAGACTCACACAGAGATCCATAGACTCATACAGAGACCCATAGACTCACACAGAGACCCATAGACTCACACAGAAACCCATAGACTCACACAGAGACCCATTGACTCACACAGAGACCCACAGACTCACACAGAGACCCATAGACTCACACAGAGACCCACAGACTCACACAGAGACCCATAGACTCACACAGAGACCCATAGACTCACACAGAAACCCATAGACTCACACAGGGACTCATAGACTCACACAGAGATCTATAGACTCACACAGAGACCCATAGACTCACACAGAGACCCATAGACTCACACAGATACCCATAGACTCACACAGAGACCCATAGACTCACATAGAGACCCATAGACTCACACAGACCCATAGACTCACACAGAGACCCACAGGCTCACACAGAGACCCATAGACTCACACAGAGACCCAAAGACTCACACACAGACCCATAGACTCACACAGAGACCCATAGACTCACACAGAGACCCATAGACTCACACAGAGACCCATAGACTCACACAGAGACCCACAGACTCGCACAGAGACCCATAGACTCACACAGAGACCCACAGACTCACACAGAAACCCATAGACTCACACAGAGACCCATAGACTCACATAAAGACCCATAGACTCACACAGAGACCCATAGACTCACATAGAGACCCATAGACTCACACAGACCCATAGACTCACACAGAGACCCACAGACTCACACAGAGACCCACAGACTCACACAGAGACCCACAGACTCACACAGAGACCCACAGACTCACACAGAGACCCATAGACTCATAGGGACCTACAGAGACTCACCCAGAACCATAGAGACCCACAGAGACACCCAGAGACCCACAGAGGTCCTCAGAGACTCAATAAAAACTAAAACTAATCTGAGTTGTTGTTAAATCTTTAGTCCACCACGCCCACTGCCGACCTCTGCACCAACCAGACGCGCGCGTTCGCCTCTCATCTGCTTCCTCCCCCCGTAGCCCCTCCCCTCCATGGGCCCCTCCCCCCCGTGGCCCCTCCCCTCCACGGTATCCCCCGGTTTCACCTCCAACCGCCCCCGCCCCCGCTCTAAGCCACTCCCCCCGCCCCGCCTCCCTGCCGTGGCCCCGCCCCTCCCCGGTCGCTCCCCCCCCACCCCCGTGGCCCCGCCCCTCACCCCCCCACGTCGCGCCCCGCCCCTCCCGCGAGTCGCCGCCAAGATGGCGGACTTGGAGGCGGTTCTGGCCGATGTCAGCTACCTCATGGCCATGGAGAAGAGCAAATCGACTCCGGCTGCTCGCGCCAGCAAGAAGATCGTCCTGCCCGAGCCCAGGTGCCTCCTCCTCCTCACCCCCTGCCTCACCACATGCCTCACCACCTCGACATCAACAGCGACTCACATCGCCACCTCTCGCCCTCTGAGGGGATGACGCCCTCTCACTCACCACTCACTCACCACTCAGCACCACTCACCACTCAGCACCACTCACCATCACTCACCACTCACCACCCTCTCACTCACCACTCACTCACCGCCACCACTCAGCACCACCACTCACCACCGTCTCACCACTCACCCACCACTCACTCACCACCGTCTCACCACCACTCACCACTCACTCACCACCGTCTCACCACTCAGCACCCTCTCACCACCACTCACCACCCCCTCACCACACTCACCACCCTCACCACCGTCTCACCACCACTCACCACCCTCTCACTCACCACCGTCTTACCACTCACTCACCATCCTCACCATCACTCAACACCCTCACCACCACTCACCACCCTGTCACCATCCTCACCATCACTCACCACCCTCACCACCCTCACCACCACTCACCACCACTCACCACACTCACCACCATCACCACCACCCTCTCACCACCACTCACCACTACTCACCACCACTCACCATCCTCACCACCACTCACCACCCTCACCACCACTCACCACCCTCACCACCCTCACCACCACTCAGCACCCTCACCACCACTCACCACCCTCACCATCACTCAACACCCTCACTACCCTCACCACCACTCACCACCCTCACCACCCTCACCACCACTCACCACCCTCACCACCCTCACCACCACTCACCACCCTCACCACCACCACTCACCACCTCACACTCACCCCTCGGAGGAAGACGTCAGACTGCACGCTCTCTCCCCTCACGGCACTGCGCTTAGCTCTCTCTTAGCTATCCCTTAGCTCTCCCCCACTGTGTCACTCTCCCTTAGCTCTCCCTTAGCTCTCCCTTAGCTCTCCCCCACTGTGTCACTCTCCCTTAGCTCTCTCTTAGCTCTCCCTTTACTCTCCCTTAGCTCTCCCCCACTGTGTCACTCTCCCTTAGCTCTCCCTTAGCTCTCCCTCACTGTGTGTCACTCTCCCTTAGCTCTCCCTTAGCTCTCCCTTAGCTCTCCCTTAACTCTCCCCCACTGTGTCACTCTCCCTTAGCTCTCCATTAGCTCTCCCTTAGCTCTCCCTTAGCTCTCCCCCACTGTGTCACTCTCCCTTAGCTCTCTCTTAGCTCTCCCTTAGCTCTCCCCCACTGTGTCACTCTCCCTTAGCTCTCCCTTAGCTCTCCCTCACTGTGTGTCACTCTCCCTTAGCTCTCCCTTAGCTCTCTCTTAGCTCTCCCTTAGCTCTCCCTTAGCTTTCCCTTAGCTCTCTCCCACTGTGTGTCACTCTCCCTTAGCTCTCCCTTAGCTCTCCCTTAGCTCTCCATTAGCTCTCTCCCACTGTGTGTCACTCTCCCTTAGCTCTCCCTTAGCTCTCCCTTAGCTCTCCCCCACGGTGTCACTCTCCCTTAGCTCTCCCTTATCTCTCCCCCACTGTGTGTCACTCTCCCTTAGCTCTCCCTTAGCTCTCCCTCACTGTGTCACTCTCCCTTAGCTCTCTCTTAGCTCTCCCTTTGCTCTCCCCCACTGTGTGTCACTCTCCCTTAGCTCTCCCTTAGCTCTCCCCCACTGTGTGTCACTCTCCCTTAGCTCTCCCTTAGCTCTCCCTTAGCTCTCCCTCACTGTGTGTCACTCTCTCTTAGCTCTCTCTTAGCTCTCCCCCACTGTGTGTCACTCTCCCTTAGCTCTCCCTTAGCTCTCCCCCACTGTGTGTGTCACTATCCCTTAGCTCTCCCTTAGCTCTCCCTTAGCTCTCTCCCACTGTGTGTCACTCTCCCTTAGCTCTCCCTTAGCTCTCCCTTAGCTCTCCCCCACTGTGTCACTCTCCCTTAGCTCTCTCTTAGCTCTCCCCCACTGTGTCACTCTCCCTTAGCTCTCCCTTAGCTCTCCCTTAGCTCTCCCTTAGCTCTCTCCCACTGTGTGTCACTCTCCCTTAGCTCTCCCTTAGCACTCCCCCACTGTGTCACTCTCCCTTAGCTCTCCCTTAGCTCTCCCTTAGCTCTCCCCCACTGTGTGTCACGCTCCCTTAGCTCTCCCTTAGCTCTCTCCCACTGTGTGTCACTCTCCCTTAGCTTTCCCTTAGCTCTCCCTTAGCTCTCCCCCACTGTGTGTCACTCTCCTTTAGCTCTCCCTTAGCTCTCCCCCACTGTGTGTCACTCTCCCTTAGCTCTCCCTTAGCTCTCCCCCACTGTGTGTCACTCTCCCTTAGCTCTCCCTTAGCTCTCCCTTAGCTCTCTCCCACTGTGTGTCACTCTCCCTTAGCTCTCCCTTAGCTCTCCCCCACTGTGTCACTCTCCCTTAGCTCTCCCTTAGCTCTCCCTTAGCTCTCTCCCACTGTGTGTCACGCTCCCTTAGCTCTCCCTTAGCTCTCTCCCACTGTGTGTCACTCTCCCTTAGCTTTCCCTTAGCTCTCCCTTAGCTCTCCCCCACTGTGTGTCACTCTCCCTTAGCTCTCCCTTAGCTCTCCCTTAGCTCTCCCTCACTGTGTGTCACTCTCCCTTAGCTCTCCCTTAGCTCTCCCCCACTGTGTGTCACTCTCCCTTAGCTCTCCCTTAGCTCTCTCCCACTGTGTGTCACTCTCCCTTAGCTCTCCCTTAGCTCTCCCCCACTGTGTTACTCTCCCTTAGCTCTCTCTTAGCTCTCCCTTAGCTCTCTCCTAGCTCTCTCTTAGCTCTCCCTTAGCTCTCTCTTAGCTCTCTCTTAGCTCTCCCTTAGCTCTCTCCTAGCTCTCTCTTAGCTCTCTCCTAGTTCTCTCTTAGCTCTCTCTTAGCTCTCTCTAAGCTCTCCCTTAGCTCTCTCTTAGCTCTCCCTTAGCTCTCCTAGCTCTCTCTTAGCTCTCCCTTAGCTCTCTCCTAGCTCTCTCTTAGCTCTCTCCTAGTTCTCTCTTAGCTCTCTCCTAGCTCTCTCTTAGCTCTCCCTTAGCTCTCTCTTAGCTCTCTCCTAGCTCTCTCTTAGCCCTCTCCTAGCTCTCTCTTAGCTCTCTCTTAGCTCTCACCTAGCTCTCTCTTAGCTCTCTCTTAGCTCTCTCTTAGATCTCCCCTAGCTCTCCCTTAGCTCTCTCTTAGCTCTCTCTTAGCTCTCTCTTAGATCTCTCTTAGCTCTCCCTTAGCTCTCCCTTAGCTCTCTCCTAGCTCTCTCCTAGCTCTCTCTTAGCTCTCTCTTAGCTCTCTCCTAGCTCTCTCCTAGCTCTCCCTTAGCTCTCCCTTAGCTCTCCCTTAGCTCTCTCTTAGCTCTCCCTTAGCTCTCCCTTAGCTCTCTCTTAGCTCTCCCTTAGCTCTCCCTTAGCTCTCCCTTAGCTCTCTCTTAGCTCTCCCTTAGCTCTCTCCTAGCTCTCTCCTAGCTCTCTCTTAGCTCTCCCTTAGCTCTCTCTTAGCTCTCTCCTAGCTCTCTCCTAGCTCTCTCCTAGCTCTCTCCTAGCTCTCCCTTAGCTCTCTCCTAGCTCTCTCTTAGCTCTCTCTTAGCTCTCCCTTAGCTCTCTCCTAGCTCTCTCCTAGCTCTCTCTTAGCTCTCCCTTAGCTCTCTCTTAGCTCTCTCCTAGCTCTCTCCTAGCTCTCTCCTAGCTCTCCCTTAGCTCTCTCCTAGCTCTCTCTTAGCTCTCTCTTAGCTCTCTCTTATCTCTCTCTTAGCTCTCTCTCCACGCTGCGACTGCTCTCTCCCTCCCGCTCTCTCCATCTCCCTTCATGTGCTGTGTGTACTCTCTCTCACCCTCCATGTGCTGTGTGTACTCTCTCTCTGTGTCACTCACCCTTCATGTGCTGTGTGTACTCTCTCTCTCTGTCACTCACTCTCCCTTCATGTGCTGTGTGTACTCTCTCTCTGTGTCACTCTCCCTTCATGTGCTGTGTGTACTCTCTCTCTGTCACTCTCCCTTCATGTGCTGTGTGTACTCTCTCTCTCTCTCTCTGTCACTCTCCCTTCATGTGCTGTGTGTACTCTCTCTCTCTGTGTCACTCTCCCTTCATGTGCTGTGTGTACTCTCTCTGTCACTCACTCACCCTCCATGTGCTGTGTGTACTCTCTCTCTGTCTCTCTCTTCATGTGCTGTGTGTACTCTCTCTCTCTGTCTCTCTCCCTTCATGTGCTGTGTGTACTCTCTCTCTCACTCTCCCTTCATGTGCTGTGTGTACTCTCTCTCTGTCACTCACCCTCCATGTGCTGTGTGTACTCTCTCTCTGTGTCACTCACCCTCCATGTGCTGTGTGTACTCTCTCTCTCACTCTCCCTTCATGTGCTGTGTGTACTCTCTCTCTCTCTCTCACCCTTCATGTGCTGTGTGTACTCTCTCTCTGTGTCACTCACCCTCCATGTGCTGTGTGTACTCTCTCTCTCACCCTTCATGTGCTGTGTGTACTCTCTCTCTCTGTGTCACTCACCCTCCATGTGCTGTGTGTACTCTCTCTCTGTCACTCACTCTTCATGTGCTGTGTGTACTCTCTCTCTGTCACTCTCCCTTCATGTGCTGTGTGTACTCTCTCTCTCACCCTTCATGTGCTGTGTGTACTCTCTCTCTCTGTGTCACTCACCCTCCATGTGCTGTGTGTACTCTCTCTCTGTGTCACTCTCCCTTCATGTGCTGTGTGTACTCTCTCTCTGTCACTCACTCTCCCTTCATGTGCTGTGTGTACTCTCTCTCTCTCTCTGTCACTCTTCATGTGCTGTGTGTACTCTCTCTCTCTCTGTGTCACTCACCCTTCATGTGCTGTGTGTACTCTCTCTCTCTCTCTGTCACTCTTCATGTGCTGTGTGTACTCTCTCTCTGTCACTCACTCTCCCTTTATGTGCTGTGTGTACTCTCTCTCTCTGTCACTCCCTTCATGTGCTGTGTGTACTCTCTCTCTGTGTCACTCTCCCTTCATGTGCTGTGTGTACTCTCTCTCTGTCTCTCTCTTCATGTGCTGTGTGTACTCTCTCTGTCACTCACTCTCCCTTCATGTGCTGTGTGTACTCTCTCTCCCTTCATGTGCTGTGTGTACTCTCTCTCTGTCACTCACTCTTCATGTGCTGTGTGTACTCTCTCTCTGTCACTCTCCCTTCATGTGCTGTGTGTACTCTCTCTCTCACCCTTCATGTGCTGTGTGTACTCTCTCTCTCTGTGTCACTCACCCTCCATGTGCTGTGTGTACTCTCTCTGTCACTCCCTTCATGTGCTGTGTGTACTCTCTCTCTGTGTCACTCTCCCTTCATGTGCTGTGTGTACTCTCTCTCTGTCACTCACTCTCCCTTCATGTGCTGTGTGTACTCTCTCTCTCTCTCTGTCACTCTTCATGTGCTGTGTGTACTCTCTCTCTCTCTGTGTCACTCACCCTTCATGTGCTGTGTGTACTCTCTCTCTCTCTCTCTGTCACTCTTCATGTGCTGTGTGTACTCTCTCTCTGTCACTCACTCTCCCTTCATGTGCTGTGTGTACTCTCTCTCTCTGTCACTCCCTTCATGTGCTGTGTGTACTCTCTCTCTGTGTCACTCTCCCTTCATGTGCTGTGTGTACTCTCTCTCTGTCTCTCTCTTCATGTGCTGTGTGTACTCTCTCTGTCACTCACTCTCCCTTCATGTGCTGTGTGTACTCTCTCTCCCTTCATGTGCTGTGTGTACTCTCTCTCTGTCACTCACTCTTCATGTGCTGTGTGTACTCTCTCTCTGTCACTCTCCCTTCATGTGCTGTGTGTACTCTCTCTCTCTCTGTCACTCTCCCTTCATGTGCTGTGTGTACTCTCTCACTCTCTGTGTCACTCACCCTTCATGTGCTGTGTGTACTCTCTCTCTCTCTGTCACTCACCCTCCATGTGCTGTGTGTACTCTCTCTCCCTTCATGTGCTGTGTGTACTCTCTGTCTCTGTGTCACTCTCCCTTCATGTGCTGTGTGTACTCTCTCTCTCTCTGTGTCACTCTCCCTTCATGTGCTGTGTGTACTCTCTCTCTCACCCTTCATGTGCTGTGTGTACTCTCACTCTCTGTCTCACTCCCTTCATGTGCTGTGTGTACTCTCTCTGTGTCACTCTCCCTTCATGTGCTGTGTGTACTCTCTCTCTCTCTGTGTCACTCTCCCTTCATGTGCTGTGTGTACTCTCTCTCTCTCTGTCACTCACCCTCCATGTGCTGTGTGTACTCTCTCTCCCTTCATGTGCTGTGTGTACTCTCTGTCTCTGTGTCACTCTCCCTTCATGTGCTGTGTGTACTCTCTCTCTCTCTGTGTCACTCTCCCTTCATGTGCTGTGTGTACTCTCTCTCTCACCCTTCATGTGCTGTGTGTACTCTCACTCTCTGTCTCACTCCCTTCATGTGCTGTGTGTACTCTCTCTGTGTCACTCTCCCTTCATGTGCTGTGTGTACTCTCTCTCTCTGTCACTCTCCCTTCATGTGCTGTGTGTACTCTCTCTGTCACTCACTTCATGTGTTGTGTGTACTCTCTCTCTCTCTCTGTCACTCTCCCTTCATGTGCTGTGTGTACTCTCTCTCTCTCTGTCACTCTCCCTTCATGTGCTGTGTGTACTCTCTCTCTCTCTCTGTCACTCCATCCATGTGCTGTGTGTACTCTCTCTCTGTCACTCCATCCATGTGCTGTGTGTACTCTCTCTCTCTCTCTGTGTCACTCTCCCTTCATGTGCTGTGTGTACTCTCTCTGTCACTCACTCTCCCTTCATGTCCTGTGTGTACTCTCTCTCTCTCTCTGTGTCACTCTCCCTTCATGTGCTGTGTGTACTCTCTCTGTCACTCCCTTCATGTGCTGTGTGTACTCTCTCTCTGTCACTCTCCCTTCATGTGCTGTGTGTACTCTCTCTCTCTCCCTTCATGTGCTGTGTGTACTCTCTCTCTCACCCTTCATGTGCTGTGTGTACTCTCACTCTCTGTCTCACTCCCTTCATGTGCTGTGTGTACTCTCTCTCTCTGTCACTCACCCTCCATGTGCTGTGTGTACTCTCTCTCTGTCACTCCCTTCATGTGCTGTGTGTACTCTCTCTCTCTCTCTGTCACTCACCCTTCATGTGCTGTGTGTACTCTCTCTCTCTCTGTGTCACTCTCCCTTCATGTGCTGTGTGTACTCTCTCTCTCTCTCTCTGTCACTCACCCTTCATGTGCTGTGTGTACTCTCTCTCTCTCTGTGTCACTCTCCCTTCATGTGCTGTGTGTACTCTCTCTCTGTCACTCTCCCTTCATGTGCTGTGTGTACTCTCTCTGTCACTCACTTCATGTGTTGTGTGTACTCTCTCTCTCTCTCTCTGTCACTCACCCTTCATGTGCTGTGTGTACTCTCTCTCTCTCTCTCTGTCACTCACCCTTCATGTGCTGTGTGTACTCTCTCTCTCTGTGTCACTCTCCCTTCATGTGCTGTGTGTACTCTCTCTCTGTCACTCACCCTCCATGTGCTGTGTGTACTCTCTCTGTCACTCACTTCATGTGTTGTGTGTACTCTCTCTCTCTCTCTGTCACTCTCCCTTCATGTGCTGTGTACTCTCTCTCTCTCTCTGTCACTCCATCCATGTGCTGTGTGTACTCTCTCTCTGTCACTCCATCCATGTGCTGTGTGTACTCTCTCTGTCACTCACTCTCCCTTCATGTCCTGTGTGTACTCTCTCTCTCTCTCTGTGTCACTCTCCCTTCATGTGCTGTGTGTACTCTCTCTGTCACTCCCTTCATGTGCTGTGTGTACTCTCTCTCTGTCACTCTCCCTTCATGTGCTGTGTGTACTCTCTCTCTCTCTGTCACTCACCCTTCATGTGCTGTGTGTACTCTCTCTCTCTCCCTTCATGTGCTGTGTGTACTCTCTCTCTCACCCTTCATGTGCTGTGTGTACTCTCACTCTCTGTCTCACTCCCTTCATGTGCTGTGTGTACTCTCTCTCTCTGTCACTCACCCTCCATGTGCTGTGTGTACTCTCTCTCTGTCACTCACCCTTCATGTGCTGTGTGTACTCTCTCTCTCCCTTCATGTGCTGTGTGTACTCTCTCTCTCTCTCTGTCACTCACCCTCCATGTGCTGTGTGTACTCTCTCTCTGTCACTCACCCTTCATGTGCTGTGTGTACTCTCTCTCTCCCTTCATGTGCTGTGTGTACTCTCTCTCTCACCCTTCATGTGCTGTGTGTACTCTCTCTCTCTGTCACTCTCCCTTCATGTGCTGTGTGTACTCTCTCTCTGTCACTCACCCTTCATGTGCTGTGTGTACTCTCTCTCTCCCTTCATGTGCTGTGTGTACTCTCTCTCTGTCACTCACCCTCCATGTGCTGTGTGTACTCTCTCTCTCCCTTCATGTGCTGTGTGTACTCTCTCTCTGTGTCACTCTCTCTTCATGTGCTGTGTGTACTCTCTCTCTGTCACTCACCCTTCATGTGCTGTGTGTACTCTCTCTCTGTCACTCTCTCTTCATGTGCTGTGTACTCTCTCTCTTCATGTGCTGTGTGTACTCTCTCTCTGTCACTCACCCTTCATGTGCTGTGTGTACTCTCTCTCTGTCACTCTCTCTTCATGTGCTGTGTGTACTCTCTCTGTCTCTCTCCCTCCATGTGCTGTGTGTACTCTCTCTCTCTCTGTCACTCACCCTCCATGTGCTGTGTGTACTCTCTGTCACTCTCTTCATGTGCTGTGTGTACTCTCTCCCTTCATGTGCTGTGTGTACTCTCTCTCTGTCACTCACCCTTCATGTGCTGTGTGTACTCTCTCTCTCTGTCACTCTCCCTTCACGTGTTGTGTGTACTCTCTCTCTTCATGTGCTGTGTGTACTCTCTCTCTCTCTGTGTCACTCCCTTCATGTGCTGTGTGTACTCTCTCTCTCTCTTCATGTGCTGTGTGTACTCTCTCTCTCTGTGTCACTCCCTTCATGTGCTGTGTGTACTCTCTCTCTGTGTACAGTATATGTCTCTGTGTACAGTGCATGTATGTGTACAGTACGTCTGTGTACAGTATCTGCCGCTGTGTACAGTACCGCGTACAGTATGATTGTACAGTACCTGTGTGTACAGTATCTGCATCTGTGTACGGTATCTGCATCTGTGTACAGTATCTGCATCTGTGTGTACAGTATCTACCTGTGTACAGTACCTGTCTCTGTGTACAGTACCTGTCTCTGTGTACAGTATCCACCTCTGTGTACAGTATCTGTGCCTCTGTGTACAGTATCTGTGCCTCTGTGTGTACAGTGTCTGTGTGCACAGTGTGTCTCTGTGTGTACAGTATATGTGTCTCTGTGTACAGTATCTGTGTCTTTGTACAGTGTGTCTCTGTGTGTACAGTATATGTGTCTCTGTGTACAGTATCTGTGTCTTTGTACAGTGTGTCTCTGTGTGTACAGTATATGTGTCTCTGTACAGTATCTGTGTCTCTGTGTGTACAGTATCTGTGTCTCTGTGTGTACAGTATCTGTGTCTCTGTTTGTGCAGTATCTGTCTGTGTGTACAGTGTGTCTCTGTGTACAGTGTGTCTCTGTGTGTACAGTATCTGTGTCTGTGTGTACAGTGTGTCTCTGTGTGTACAGTGTGTCTGTGTGTACAGTGTGTCTCTGTGTGTACAGTATCTGTGTTTGTGTGTGTACTGTGTGTGTCTGTGTGTGCAGTGTGTCTCTGTGTGTGTAGTGTGTCTGTGTGTACAGTGTGTCTCTGTGTGTACAGTATCTGTCTTTCTGTGTGTACAGTGTGTCTCTGTGTGTGCAGTGTGTCTCTGTGTGTGCAGTGTCTCTGTGTGTGCAGTGTCTCTGTGTGTACAGTGTGTCTGTGTTTCTGTGTGTACTGTGTGTGTCTGTGTGTGCAGTGTGCCTCTGTGTGTACAGTGTGTCTCTGTGTACAGTATCTGTGTCTCTGTGTACAGTGCGTCTCTGTGTGTACAGTGCGTCTCTGTGTGTACAGTGTGTCTCTGTGTATACAGTATATGTGTCTCTGTATACAGTATATGTGTCTCTGTGTGTACAGTGTGTCTCTGTGTACAGTGTGTCTCTGTGTGTGTACAGTGTGTCTGTGTGTACAGTGTGTCTGTGTGTACAGTGTCTCTGTGTGTGTACAGTGTCTGTGTCTCTTCTGTCTCGGCTGTGTTTAGAGTTCTGTCATTTTGGGGAACCAGCCCTCACCTCCAGCCCCTCCCCCTCACCCCCCTCAGCCCCTCCCCTCACCCCCCTAACCCCTCCCCTCAACCCCTCCCCTCATCCCCCCAAACCCCTCCCCTCACCCCCCCAAACCCCTCCCCTCACCCCCCAAACCCCTCCCCTCAACCCTCCTCAACCCCCTAACCCCTCCCCTCAACCCCCCTAACCCCTCCCCTCAACCCCCCTAACCCCTCCCCTCAACCCCCCTAACCCCCTCCCCTCACCCCCCTAACTTCTCCCCTCAACCCCCCTAACCCCTCCCCTCACTCCCCCTCAGCCCCCTAACCCCTCCCCTCAACCCCCTAACCCCTCCCCTCACCCCCCCAAACCCCTCCCCTCAACCCCCCTAACCCCTCCCCTCAACCCCCCTAACCCCCTCCCCTCACCCCCCAAACCCCTCCCCTCACCCCCCAAACCCCTCCCCTCAACCCCCTAACCCCTCCCCTCAACCCTCCTCAACCCCTCCCCTCAACCCCCCTAACCCCCTCCCCTCAACCCCCCTAACCCCTCCCCTCAACCCCCCTAACCCCTCCCCCCCTTTCCTCGATACTGATTGGTTGCTCGTTATGCTAATGAGTCGAGGGCTGTCACTCGAATGAGGAAGTGCGATGGTGCATGTGTCACGTGACACGGTTATAATTTATACTCAATATCACCACCATCATCATCACCATCACCACCACCGTCATCATCACCACCATTATCACCATCACCACCGTCATCATCACCACCATTATCACCATCACCACCGTCATCATCACCACCATTATCACCATCACCACCGTCATCATCACCACCATTATCACCATCACCACCGTCATCATCACCACCATTATCACCATCACCACCGTCATCATCACCACCGTTATCACCATCACCACCGTCATCATCACCACCATTATCACCATCACCACCGTCATCATCACCACCATTATCACCATCACCACCGTCATCATCACCACCATTATCACCATCACCACCGTCATCATCACCACCATTATCACCATCACCACCATTATCGCCATCACCACCACCGTCATCACCACCACCGTCATCATCACCACCATTATCACCATCACCACCATTATCACCACCATTATCACCATCACCACCGTCGTCATCACCACCGTCATCATCACCACCGTTATCACCATCACCACCATTACCACCATCACCACCATTATCACCATCACCACCGTCATCATCACCACCGTCATCAGCCCCAACATCATCAGCGATTGTCTGAACCAGTCCTGGGCCTCCCCTAGGTCGACTGAGCCTCAAATGAGTACCTGGTGTAGCGGTGTAGTAAACATCGCCACTGGGGAGACAAAGGCGGTCGGGCGTGGTGCTGGCCACCCACCCCCTCCTGTGCCGTGCCGGCCTTCATAGGTGCTCCTCGCTAACAGCACTTGCCCCTACAGCCTGTTAAGACTACATGGGGGATCTTTGTCTTTGTGTGTCTGTGTGTGTCTGTGTGTGTGTGTGTGATTGTCTCTGTGTGTGTCTGTGTGTGTGTCTCTATGTGTGTCTGTGTGTCTCTGTGTGTGTGTCTCTGTGTGTGTCTGTGTGTGTAATGTCTCTATGTGTGTCTGTGTGTCTCTGTGTGTGTCTGTGTAATGTCTGTGTGTGTGTCTCTGTGTGTATGCTATGTCTGTGTGTGTGTCTCTGTGTGTGTCTGTGTAATGTCTGTGTGTGTGTCTCTTTGTGTATGTTATGTCTGTGTGTGTGTCTCTGTGTATGTCTCTGTGTGTATCTAATGTCTGTGTGTATGTAATGTCTGTGTGTGTCTCTGTGTGTATGTAATGTCTGTGTGTATGTAATGTCTGTGTGTGTATGTAATGTCTGTATGTGTGTCTCTGTGTGTATGTATTGTCTGTGTGTGTTTCTCTGTGTGTATGTAATGTCTGTGTGTGTGTCTATGTGTGTGTGTAATGTCTGTGTGTATGTAATGGCTCTGTGTGTATGTAATGTCTGTGTGGGTGTCTCTGTGTGTATGTAATGTCTGTGTGTATGTAATGGCTCTGTGTGTATGTAATGGCTCTGTGTGTATATAATGTCTGTGTGTGTGTCTATGTGTGTGTGTCTATGTGTGTGTGTCTATGTGTGTGTGTCTGTGTGTGTCTATGTGTGTGTGTTTATGCGTCTCAATTCAGTTTCAGAATAGGGCGGTCCTGCACAGATGCCATATTTTCTGTCCGTCTGCTACAGCAGAGATGTGGGGAATTCCAGCAAGACCTACATCTCTGCTTTATTGACCTGGTCAAGGCCTATGATACCATCAGTAGGCCTGGGCTCTGGGTTGTTCTTCGTGTTTTTGGAGTCCCTGACCCTCTGCTCACGATCATTAAGGACCTTCATGATGGTGAGCGGGCCGAGGTAAAACTACGTGGCCGGGAGTCAGAGCCATTCCCTGTACACCTTGGGGTGCGACAGGGATGTCCTCTGGCTCCCACATTATTTAACATCTATTTTGACCACGTAGTTCGTGAAGTCTTCACTAGCTGTACCGGGGGAATCTCCATCTGGTACAGATATAATGGGAGGCTGATCGATGCCCGGGTGCGGTCAAGGGATGGCTCCCTATTGGTCAACCACGTTATGTATGCCGATGATTTGGTAATAGATGCTCATTCAGAGGAGGAGTTGGAGACGCTGCTGCTGAGACTGGAGCGTGCCACTAAGAGATGGAGCCTTACCATCAGCCCCACCAAAACTAAGCACCTGCCAGGGTATTTTGTACCATTGGACACTCCACCCCCACAACTCCCGATCGGTGATGGGGCAGTTGTAGAGAGAGTGGAGAGTTTCCCATACCTGGGTAGTGTGCTTATGACCGGCTCCAGTTTAACAGCAGAGGTCTCACTCCGAATCAGTTGAGCGGCAATATCTTTTCATCGGTTGCGTAACGCTGTGTGGAAGCTACCTGGTCTGTTGCTCCGCACTAAGCTTCAGGTCTTCTCGGCCACGGTCATTCCCTCCCTTCTCTACGCTTGCGAAACGTGGACCCCCCTAATGGAACATCTTCGCCAGTTAGAAACATTTAGGCTGGCCTGCCTACGAGCCATCCTGGGTTTAACCAGGCTGGATTGTCTGAGGAGCTCACAAATCCTTGAAAGATCTGGGCAAGGTCCCATCGGTGAGCTCCTCCGGCAGGCAAGGCTGCATTGGCTGGGTCATGTAGCCCGCATGCCCAGCCACCACATGTCGAAACAGCTTTTGTTCGGCCGGATCGAGGGGGCTAAGTGGGCGCGGCACGGGCTAGAGAAGAGATGGAGTGATGTGGTACAGGAAGACGTGGAGCTTGAGTGGACTTGCCGATGACCGGTACCAGCGGTGTCAAGATCGGCCTCTGTGGAGGAGGCTCGTGAAGGACGCTACTGGGCAGTTGGAGGCAGTCGCCCTCCAACAACAACGGAGGGCGGAGGAGCGACGCTCACAACAACGAGCGGAGCGCCGGGTGGCTAAAGCACAGCAGGTTGGCACAGTAGGGGGCACAGGTGGTGCACCAGCCAGTCATCTCAGTGAGTCGACCCGTGGCACCTGGGTCTGCCCCGTGACCTCCTGCCAGCGGGCGTTCGACACTTCACGTGGCCTCAAGGTGCACATGGCCTGGCACAAGCGTCGTGGTGACGTCTCTTAGTGGCGAATGGCGGTTGTTGTTGTTGTTGTGTCTCTGTGTGTGTGTAATGTCTGTGTGTGTGTCTCTGTGTGTATGTAATGTCTGTGTGTTGTCTCTGTGTGTATGTAATGTCTGTGTGTGTGTGTTGTCTCTGTGTGTATGTAATGTCTGTGTGTGTGTGTCTCTGTGTGTATGTAATGTCTGTGCATGTGTCTCTGTGTGTATGTAATGTCTGTGCGTGTGTCTCTGTGTGTATGTAATGTCTGTGTGTGTGTATGTAATGTCTGTGCGTGTGTCTCTGTGTGTATGTAATGTCTGTGTGTTGTCTCTGTGTGTATGTAATGTCTGTGTGTGTGTGTGTCTCTGTGTGTATGTAATGTCTGTGCACGTGTCTCTGTGTGTATGTAATGTCTGTGCGTGTGTCTCTGTGTGTATGTAATGTCTGTGTGTGTGTATGTAATGTCTGTGCGTGTGTCTCTGTGTGTATGTAATGTCTGTGTGTGTGTGTGTCTATGTAATGTCTGTGTGTGTATGTGTGTATGTAATGTCTGTGTGTGTGTATGTAATGTCTGTGCGTGTGTCTCTGTGTGTATGTAATGTCTGTGTGTGTGTGTGTCTATGTAATGTCTGTGTGTGTATGTGCGTATGTAATGTCTGTGTGTATGTAATGTCTGTGCGTGTGTATGTAATGTCTGTGCGTGTGTCTCTGTGTGTATGTAATGGCTCTGTGTGTATGTATTGTCTGTGTGTGTTGTCTCTGTGTGTATGTAATGTCTGTGTGTGTGTGTCTCTGTGTGTATGTATTGTCTGTGTGTGTTGTCTCTGTGTGTATGTAATGTCTGTGTGTGTGTGTCTCTGTGTGTATGTAATGTCTGTGTGTGTGTGTCTCTGTGTGTATGTAATGTCAGTGCGTGTGTCTCTGTGTGTATGTAATGGCACTGTGTGTATGTAATGTCTGTGTGTGTTGTCTCTGTGTGTATGTAATGTCTGTGTGTGTCTCTGTGTGTACGTAATGTCTGTGCGTGTGTCTCTGTGTGTATGTAATGTCTGTGTATGTGTGTAATGTCTGTGTGTGTGTCTCTGTGTGTGTATGTTATGTCTGTGTGTGTGTCTCTGTGTATGTCTCTGTGTGTATCTAATGTCTGTGTGTATGTAATGTCTGTGTGTATGTAATGTCTGTGTGTGTCTGTGTGTATGTAATGTCTGTGTGTATGTAATGTCTGTGTGTGTGTAATGTCTGTGTGTGTGTCTCTGTGTGTATGTAATGTCTGTGTGTATGTAATGTCTGTGTGTGTGTCTCTGTGTGTGTTGTCTCTGTGTGTATGTAATGTCTGTGTGTGTGTCTCTGTGTGTGTATGTAATGTCTGTGTGTATGTAATGTCTGTGTGTGTATGTCTCTGTGTGTATGTAATGGCTGTGTGTGTGTCTCTGTGTGTGTATGTAATGTCTGTGTGTGTGTGTCTCTGTGTGTGTATGTAATGTCTGTGCGTGTGTGTCTCTCCCTCAGTATTCGCAGCGTGATGCAGAAGTACCTGGAGGAGAGGGGAGAGGTGGCGTTTGAGAAAATATTCAAGCAGAGAATCGGTGAGTCCAGCACGTGATGAATCCCTTGTCAGAGGTGTTGTTATTAATGTCACCTCACGGTGGCTAGGAGATGTTAACTACCTCGCCAGGTACACAGGAGGTCGTGGGTTCGATCCTGACCCTGACTACGCCTGCTGTTGTATATTGGGAGTCTGCGTCTCTCTCTCCCCGTGGTGAGATGTTAACTACCTCGCCTGGTATACAGGAGGTCGGGCAGCTAAAACAGAGCAGGTGGGCACAGTAGGGGGCACAGGTGGTGCATCAGCCAGTCGTCTCAGTCAGTCGACCCGTGGCACCTGTTGGGTCTGCCCCGTGACCTCCTGCCGGCGGGCGTTCGACACTTCACGTGGCCTTAACGTGCACCTAGCCTGGCACAAGCGTCGTGGTGATATCACCGCCACTTCGTGGTGAATGGCGGTTGTTATTGTATATGTGTAGGTGGGCGAGTGTACATATGTACTGTATGCTGAACGTTTTGTGGGTGAATGAATGAGTGGGTGAGTGTATGCATGAGTGAGTTTGTATGTATGTTGGGTGGGTGTATGGGTGTGTGTGAGTGAGTGTATGAGTGGGTGAGTGGGTGAGTGTGTGAGTGAGTGTGTGAGTGAGTGAGTGTGTGAGTGAGTGTGTGAGTGAGTAAGTGTGTGAGT
This sequence comes from Petromyzon marinus, assembly GCF_048934315.1. Lineage (NCBI taxonomy): Eukaryota > Metazoa > Chordata > Hyperoartia > Petromyzontiformes > Petromyzontidae > Petromyzon > Petromyzon marinus. The sequence continues at coordinate 119,006 of NW_027422639.1, forward strand.
GGTTACGTGTATGAGTGGGTGAGTGTGTGAGTGGTTGTGTATGAGTGTGTGAGTGAGTGAGTGTGTGAGTGGTTATGTGTATGAGTGTGTGAGTGATTTAGTGTATGAGTGTGTGAGTGATTTACTGTATGAGTGGGTGAGTGAGTGTGTGAGTGAGTGTGTGTAAATGTGTGAGTGAGTGGATGAGTGAGTGTCTGAGTGGGTGTCTGAGTGGGTGAGTGTGTGAGTGGGTGAGTGAGTGGGTGGGTGAGTGAGTGGGTGAGTGAGTGAGTGGGTAAGTGATTGTATGAGTGGGTGTGTGAGTGAGTGAGTGTGTGAGTGTATGAGTGAGTGTATGAGTGTGTGAGTGAGTGAGTGAGTTGGTGAGTGTCTGAGTGTCTGAGTGGTTGAGTGAATGTGTGAGTGAGTGAATGAGTGTGTGAGTGTGTGAGTGAGTGTGTGAGTGAGTGGGTGAGTGTGTGAGTGAGTGGGTGAGTGAGTGTCTGAGTGGGTGAGTGAGTGTCTGAGTGGGTGAGTGAGTGTCTGAGTGGGTGAGTGAGTGTGTGAGTGTGTGAGTGTGTGAGTGTGTGAGTGAGTGTCTGAGTGGGTGAGTGAGTGTCTGAGTGGGTGAGTGAGTGTCTGAGTGTGTGAGTGTGAGTGGGTGAGTGAGTGAGTGGGTGAGTGAGTGTCTGAGTGGGTGAGTGAGTGAGTGGGTGAGTGTGTGAGTGTGCGAGTGGGCGAGCAAGTGTTTGAGTGGGTGAGTGAGTGGGTGAGTGTGTGTGTGTGAGTGAGCGAGTGTCTGAGTGGGTGAGTGAGTGGGTGTGTGAGTGTGTGAGTGTGTGGGTGAGTGGGTGGGTGAGTGAGTGAGTGTGTGAGTGAGTGTGTGAGTGAGTGAGTGTCTGAGTTTGTGAGTGGGTTAGTGGGTGAGTGAGTGAGTGTCTGAGCGGGTGAGTGGGTGAGTGAGTGTTTGAGTGGGTGAGTGAGTGTCTGAGTGGGTGAGTGTGTGTGTGTGAGTGAGCGAGTGTCTGAGTGTGTGAGTGAGTGAGTGTGTGAGTGTGTGAGTGAGTGAGTGAGCGAGTGTCTGAGTGGGTGAGTGAGTGTCTGAGTGGGTGAGTGTGTGTGTGTGTGAGTGAGCGAGTGTCTGAGTGGGTGAGTGAGTGGGTGAGTGAGTGTCTGAGTGGGTGAGTGTGTGTGTGTGTGAGTGAGCGAGTGTCTGAGTGGGTGAGTGAGTGAGTGTGTGAGTGTGTGAGTGAGTGAGTGAGCGAGTATCTGAGTGGGTGAGTGAGTGGCTGGACGATGAAGATGAGAGAGGTGGTGATGTCGCTATTATTTACCGGGGCTGCTCGCCTGATGCGAACTACAGAACTTTAAAGATGTGGAGGGAGAAAAAAAAATTAAAACAGCAAAGTAATAAAAAAAATAAATAATAAACCGACTGTTTCTCACCCCCTCGTGGTCACCGCAGATAGCGATCACGGCTTCAGCGGAAGCAGCTTTGTTTAATAATTATTATTTTATATTATTAATCTAAAGACTTGGTGGAAAGGAGATGTTGACTCCTTCGCCTGGCCTGCAGGAGGTCGTGGGTTCTCTCCCGTACCCTGACGCTGCCTGCTCCTGCTGCTGTGTATTTGGAGTCTGCGTCTCTCTCACACTTAGAATTGACGTCTCTACGCGTTCAGAGTTGTTTGGCTGACGGTGCTGGTGACACTGGCCGCCTGGTTGAGCTGCTCTCTCGACACGCGTGTCATGGCCAGGTCGATCGCTTCAACAAAGAGCTCAGACAGCTCAGTTAGGGCCTTTCAGCGGCTACCATAAACATCGTTTAGTCTGTGTGTGGGTCTCTGTGTGGGTCTCTGTGGGTCTGTGTGGGTCTCTGTGGGTCTATGTGAGTCTCTGTGAGTCTCTGTGGGTCTCTGTGGGTCTCTGTGGGTCTGTGTGTGGGTCTGTGTGGGTCTGTGTGGGTCTCTGTGGGTCTCTGTGTGGGTCTCTGTGGGTCTCTGTGGGTCTCTGTGTGGGTCTCTGTGTGGGTCTCTGTGTGGGTCTCTGTGTGGGTCTCTGTGTGGGTCTCTGTGGGTCTGTGTGGGTCTCTGTGGGTCTCTGTGGGTCTGTGTGTGGGTCTGTGTGTGGGTCTCTGTGTGGGTCTCTGTGTGGGTCTCTGTGTGGGTCTCTGTGTGGGTCTCTGTGGGTCTGTGTGGGTCTCTGTGTAGTCTCTGTGGGTCTGTGTGGGTCTCTGTGTGGGTCTCTGAGTGGGTCTCTGTGTGGGTCTCTGTGAGTCTCTGTGTGGGTCTCTGTGTGGGTCTCTCTGTGTGGGTATCTCTGTGTGGGTCTCTGTGTGGGTCTCTGTGTGGGTCTCTGTGTGGGTCTCTGTGTGAGTCTCTGTGTGGGTCTCTCTGTGTGGGTCTCTCTGTGTGGGTCTCTCTGTGTGGGTCTCTGTGGGTCTCTGTGTGGGTCTCTGTGTGGGTCTCTGTGTGGGTCTCTGTGTGGGTCTCTGTGTGGGTCTCTGTGTGGGTCTCTGTGTGGGTCTCTGTGTGGGTCTCTGTGGGTCTCTGTGGGTCTCTGTGGGTCTCTGTGGGTGTCTATGGTTCTGTGTGTGTGTCTCTGTGTGGGTCTCTGTGTGGGTCTCTGTGGTTCTCTGTGGGTCTCTGTGAGTCTCTGTGTGGGTCTCTGTGTGGGTCTGTGTGGGTCTCTGTGGGTCTCTGTGGGTCTCTGTGTGGGTCTCTGTGAGTCACTGTGGGTCTGTGTGGGTCTCTGTGGGTCTGTGTGGGTCTCTGTGTGGGTCTCTGTGTGGGTCTCTGTGGGTCTCTGTGGGTCTCTGTGGGTCTGTGTGGGTCTCTGTGGGTCTCTGTGGGTCTCTGTGTGGGTCTCTGTGTGGGTCTCTGTGGGTCTCTGTGGGTCTCTGTGGGTCTCTGTGGTTCTCTGTGGGTCTGTGTGGGTCTCTGTGGGTCTGTGTGGGTCTCTGTGGGTCTCTGTGTGGGTCTCTATGAGTCTCTGTGGGTGTCTCTGTGGGTCTCTGTGGGTCTCTGTGGTTCTGTGTGGGTCTCTGTGGGTCTCTGTGTGGGTCTCTATGAGTCTCTGTGTGGGTCTCTGTGGGTCTCTGTGAGTCTCTGTGGGTCTCTGTGGGTCTCTGTGGGTCTCTGTGTGGTCTCTGGGGGTCTCTGTATGGGTCTCTGTGGGTCTCTGTGAGTCACTGTGGGTCTGTGTGGGTCTCTGTGGGTCTGTGTGGGTCTCTGTGTGGGTCTCTGTGTGGGTCTCTGTGGGTCTCTGTGGGTCTCTGTGGGTCTGTGTGGGTCTCTGTGGGTCTGTGTGGGTCTCTGTGTGGGTCTCTGTGTGGGTCTCTGTGTGGGTCTCTGTGTGGGTCTCTGTGGGTCTCTGTGGGTCTCTGTGGTTCTCTGTGGGTCTCTGTGGGTCTGTGTGGGTCTCTGTGGGTCTCTGTGTGGGTCTCTATGAGTCTCTGTGGGTGTCTCTGTGGGTCTCTGTGGGTCTCTGTGGTTCTGTGTGGGTCTCTGTGGGTCTCTGTGTGGGTCTCTATGAGTCTCTGTGTGGGTCTCTGTGGGTCTCTGTGAATCTCTGTGGGTCTCTGTGGGTCTCTGTGAGTCTCTGTGGGTCTCTGTGGGTCTCTGTGGGTCTCTGTGTGGTCTCTGGGGGTCTCTGTATGGGTCTCTGTGGGTCTCTGTGAGTCACTGTGGGTCTGTGTGGGTCTCTGTGGGTCTGTGTGGGTCTCTGTGTGGGTCTCTGTGTGGGTCTCTGTGGGTCTCTGTGGGTCTCTGTGGGTCTGTGTGGGTCTCTGTGGGTCTCTGTGGGTCTGTGTGGGTCTCTGTGTGGGTCTCTGTGTGGGTCTCTGTGTGGGTCTCTGTGTGGGTCTCTGTGGGTCTCTGTGGGTCTCTGTGGTTCTCTGTGGGTCTCTGTGGGTCTGTGTGGGTCTCTGTGGGTCTCTGTGTGGGTCTCTATGAGTCTCTGTGGGTGTCTCTGTGGGTCTCTGTGGGTCTCTGTGGTTCTGTGTGGGTCTCTGTGGGTCTCTGTGTGGGTCTCTATGAGTCTCTGTGTGGGTCTCTGTGGGTCTCTGTGAGTCTCTGTGGGTCTCTGTGGGTCTCTGTGGGTCTCTGTGTGGTCTCTGGGGGTCTCTGTATGGGTCTCTGTGTGGGTCTCTGTGAGTCTCTGTGTGGGTCTCTGTGTGGGTCTCTGTGGGTCTCTGGGTCTCTGTGTGGGTCTCTGTGTTGGTCTCTGTGTGGGTATCTGTGGGGGTCTCTGTGTGGGTCTCTGTGAGTCTCTGTGTGGGTCTCTGTGGGTCTCTGTGTGGTCTCTATGGGTCTGTGTGGGTCTCTGTGTGGGTCTCTGTGTGGGTCTCTGTGAGTCTCTGTGTGGGTCTCTGTGTGGGTCTCTGTGTGGGTCTCTGGGTCTCTGTGTGGGTCTCTGTGTGGGTCTCTGTGTGGGTCTCTGTGGGTCTCTGTGGGTCTCTGTGGGTCTCTGTGGGTCTGTGTGTGGGTCTCTGTGTGGGTCTCTGTGTGGGTCTCTGTGTGGGTCTCTGTGTGGGTCTCTGTGTGGGTCTCTGTGTGGGTCTCTGTTTGGGTCTCTGTTTGGGTCTGTGTGGGTCTCTGTGGGTCTCTGTGTGGGTCTCTGTGAGTCTCTGTGGGTCTCTGTGGGTCTCTGTGAGTCTCTGTGGGTCTCTGTGGGTCTCTGTGGGTCTCTGTGTGGTCTCTGGGGGTCTCTGTATGGGTCTCTGTGGGTCTCTGTGAGTCACTGTGGGTCTGTGTGGGTCTCTGTGTGGGTCTCTGTGGGTCTCTGTGGGTCTGTGTGGGTCTCTGTGTGGGTCTCTCTGTGGGTCTCTGTGGGTCTCTGTGGGTCTGTGTGGGTCTCTGTGTGGGTCTCTGTGTGGGTCTCTGTGTGGGTCTCTGTGTGGGTCTCTGTGGGTCTCTGTGGGTCTCTGTGGTTCTCTGTGGGTCTCTGTGGGTCTGTGTGGGTCTCTGTGGGCCTCTGTGTGGGTCTCTATGAGTCTCTGTGGGTGTCTCTGTGGGTCTCTGTGGGTCTCTGTGGTTCTGTGTGGGTCTCTGTGGGTCTCTGTGTGGGTCTCTATGAGTCTCTGTGTGGGTCTCTGTGGGTCTCTGTGAGTCTCTGTGGGTCTCTGTGGGTCTCTGTGGGTCTCTGTGTGGTCTCTGGGGGTCTCTGTATGGGTCTCTGTGTGGGTCTCTGTGAGTCTCTGTGTGGGTCTCTGTGTGGGTCTCTGTGGGTCTCTGGGTCTCTGTGTGGGTCTCTGTGTTGGTCTCTGTGTGGGTATCTGTGGGGGTCTCTGTGTGGGTCTCTGTGAGTCTCTGTGTGGGTCTCTGTGGGTCTCTGTGTGGTCTCTATGGGTCTGTGTGGGTCTCTGTGTGGGTCTCTGTGTGGGTCTCTGTGAGTCTCTGTGTGGGTCTCTGTGTGGGTCTCTGTGTGGGTCTCTGGGTCTCTGTGTGGGTCTCTGTGTGGGTCTCTGTGTGGGTCTCTATGGGTCTCTGTGGGTCTCTGTGGGTCTCTGTGGGTCTGTGTGTGGGTCTCTGTGTGGGTCTCTGTGTGGGTCTCTGTGTGGGTCTCTGTGTGGGTCTCTGTGTGGGTCTCTGTTTGGGTCTCTGTGGGTCTGTGTGGGTCTCTTTCTGGGTCTCTGTGTGGTCTCTGTGGGTCTGTGTGGGTCTCTGTGTGGGTCTCTGTGTGGGTCTCTGTGTGGGTCTCTGTGTGGGTCTCTGTGAGTCTCTGTGAGTCTCTGTGTGGGTCTCTGTGTGGGTCTCTGTGGGTCTCTCTGTGGGTCTCTGTGTGGGTCTCTGTGTGGGTCTTTGTGTGGGTCTCTGTGAGTCTCTGTGTGGGTCTCTCTGTGTGGGTCTCTGTGGGTCTCTGTGGGTTTCTGTGGGTCTCTGTGTGGGTCTCTGTGTGGGTCTCTGTGTGTGTCTCTGTGTGGGTCTCTGTGTGGGTCTCTGTGTGGGTCTCTGTGTGGTCTGTGTGGGTCTCTGTGGGTCTCTGTGGGTCTCTGTGTGGGTCTCTGTGGGTCTCTGTGGGTCTCTGTGAGTCTCTGTGTGGGTCTCTGTGGGTCTGTGTGGGTCTGTGTGGGTCTCTGTGGGTCTCTGTGGGTCTCTGTGAGTCTCTGTGGGTCTCTGTGGGTCTCTATGGTTCTTTGTGTGTCTCTGGTTCTGTGTGGGTCTCTGTGGGTCACTGTGGTTCTGTGTGGGTCTCTGTGGGTCTCTGTGGGTCTCTGTGGTTCTGTGTAGGTCTCTGTGGGTTTCTGTGGGTCTCTGTGTGGGTCTCTGTGGGTCTCTGTGGGTCTCTGTGGGTCTCTGTGGGTCTCTGTGGGTCTCTGTGAGTCTCTGTGTGGGTCTCTGTGTGGGTCTCTGTGTGGGTCTCTGTGTGGGTCTCTGTGTGGGTCTCTGTGGATCTCTGTGGGTCTCTGTGGTTGTCTATGGTTCTGTGTGTGGGTCTCTGTGTGTCTCTGTGTGTGTCTCTGTGTGTGTCTCTGTGTGGGTCTCTGTGGTTCTCTGTGGGTCTCTGTGGGTCTCTGTGAGTCTCTGTGTGTCTCTGTGTGGGTCTCTGTGTGGGTCTCTGTGGTTCTCTGTGGGTCTCTGTGAGTCTCTGTGTGGGTCTCTGTGGGTCTCTGTGGGTCTCTGTGAGTCTCTGTGTGTCTCTGTGTGGGTCTCTGTGTGGGTCTCTGTGGTTCTCTGTGGGTCTCTGTGAGTCTCTGTGTGGGTCTCTGTGGGTCTCTGTGGGTCTCTGTGGGTCTCTGTGTGGGTCTCTGTGAGTCACTGTGGGTCTCTGTGGTTCTCTGTGGGTCTCTGTGGGTCTGTGTGGGTCTCTGTGGGTCTGTGTGGGTCTCTGTGGGTCTCTGTGTGGGTCTCTATGAGTCTCTGTGGGTGTCTCTGTGGGTCTCTGTAGGTCTCTGTGGTTCTGTGTGGGTCTCTGTGGGTCTCTGTGTGGGTCTCTATGAGTCTCTGTGTGGGTCTCTGTGGGTCTCTGTGAGTCTCTGTGGGTCTCTGTGGGTCTCTGTGGGTCTCTGTGTGGTCTCTGGGGGTCTCTGTATGGGTCTCTGTGTGGGTCTCTGTGAGTCTCTGTGTGGGTCTCTGTGTGGGTCTCTGTGGGTCTCTGGGTCTCTGTGTGGGTCTCTGTGTTGGTCTCTGTGTGGGTATCTGTGGGGGTCTCTGTGTGGGTCTCTGTGAGTCTCTGTGTGGGTCTCTGTGGGTCTCTGTGTGGTCTCTATGGGTCTGTGTGGGTCTCTGTGTGGGTCTCTGTGTGGGTCTCTGTGAGTCTCTGTGTGGGTCTCTGTGTGGGTCTCTGTGTGGGTCTCTGGGTCTCTGTGTGGGTCTCTGTGTGGGTCTCTGTGTGGGTCTCTATGGGTCTCTGTGGGTCTCTGTGGGTCTCTGTGGGTCTGTGTGTGGGTCTCTGTGTGGGTCTCTGTGTGGGTCTCTGTTTGGGTCTCTGTGGGTCTGTGTGGGTCTCTTTCTGGGTCTCTGTGTGGTCTCTGTGGGTCTGTGTGGGTCTCTGTGTGGGTCTCTGTGTGGGTCTCTGTGTGGGTCTCTGTGTGGGTCTCTGTGTGGGTCTCTGTGAGTCTCTGTGAGTCTCTGTGTGGGTCTCTGTGTGGGTCTCTGTGGGTCTCTCTGTGGGTCTCTGTGTGGGTCTCTGTGTGGGTCTTTGTGTGGGTCTCTGTGAGTCTCTGTGTGGGTCTCTCTGTGTGGGTCTCTGTGGGTCTCTGTGGGTTTCTGTGGGTCTCTGTGTGGGTCTCTGTGTGGGTCTCTGTGTGTGTCTCTGTGTGGGTCTCTGTGTGGGTCTCTGTGTGGGTCTCTGTGTGGTCTGTGTGGGTCTCTGTGGGTCTCTGTGGGTCTCTGTGTGGGTCTCTGTGGGTCTCTGTGGGTCTCTGTGAGTCTCTGTGTGGGTCTCTGTGGGTCTGTGTGGGTCTGTGTGGGTCTCTGTGGGTCTCTGTGGGTCTCTGTGAGTCTCTGTGGGTCTCTGTGGGTCTCTATGGTTCTTTGTGTGTCTCTGGTTCTGTGTGGGTCTCTGTGGGTCTCTGTGGTTCTGTGTGGGTCTCTGTGGGTCTCTGTGGGTCTCTGTGGTTCTGTGTAGGTCTCTGTGGGTTTCTGTGGGTCTCTGTGGGTCTCTGTGGGTCTCTGTGGGTCTCTGTGAGTCTCTGTGTGGGTCTCTGTGTGGGTCTCTGTGTGGGTCTCTGTGTGGGTCTCTGTGTGGGTCTCTGTGGGTCTCTGTGGGTGTCTATGGTTCTGTGTGTGGGTCTCTGTGTGTCTCTGTGTGTGTCTCTGTGTGTGTCTCTGTGTGGGTCTCTGTGGTTCTCTGTGGGTCTCTGTGGGTCTCTGTGAGTCTCTGTGTGTCTCTGTGTGGGTCTCTGTGTGGGTCTCTGTGGTTCTCTGTGGGTCTCTGTGAGTCTCTGTGTGGGTCTCTGTGGGTCTCTGTGGGTCTCTGTGGGTCTCTGTGTGGGTCTCTGTGAGTCACTGTGGGTCTCTGTGGGTCTCTCTGGGTCTCTGTTTGGGTCTCTGTGGGTCTCTGTGGTTCTGTGTTCGTCTCTGTGGGTCTCTGTGAGTCTCGGTGGGTCTCTGTGGTTCTCTGTGGGTCTCTGTGGGTCTCTGTGGGTCTCTGTGAGTCTCTGTGGGTCTCTGTGGGTCTCTATGGTTCTTTGTGTGTCTCTGGTTCTGTGTGGGTCTCTGTGAGTCTCTGTGGGTCTCTGTGGGACTCTGTGGTTCTGTGTGGGTCTTTGTGGGTCTCTGTGGGTCTCTGTGGTTCTGTGTAGGTCTCTGTGAGTCTCTGTGGGTCTCTGTGTGGGTCTCTGTGTGGGTCTCTGTGGGTCTCTGTGGGTCTCTGTGGGTCTCTGTGTGGGTCTCTGTGGGTCTCTGTGTGGGTCTCTGTGGGTCTCTGTGTGGGTCTCTGTGTGGGTCTCTGGGTCTCTGTGTGGGTCTCTGTGTGGGTCTCTGTGTGGGTCTCTATGGGTCTCTGTGGGTCTCTGTGGGTCTCTGTGTGTGTCTCTGTTTGGGTCTCTGTGGGTCTGTGTGGGTCTCTGTGTGGGTCTCTGTGTGGGTCTCTGTGTGGTCTCTGTGGGTTTGTGTGGGTCTCTGTGTGGGTCTCTGTGTGGGTCTCTGTGGGTCTCTGTGGGTCTCTGTGTGGGTCTCTGTGAGTCTCTGTGTGGGTCTCTGTGTGGGTCTCTGTGGGTCTCTGTGGGTCTCTGTGGGTCTCTCTGGGTCTCTGTGAGTCTCTGTGTGGGTCTCTGTGGGTCTCTGTGTGGGTCTCTGTGGGTCTCTGTGGGTCTCTGTGTGGGTCTCTGTGTGGGTCTCTGTGTGGGTCTCTGTGTGGGTCTCTATGGGTCTCTGTGGGTCTCTGTGTGGGTCTCTGTGTGGGTCTCTGTGTGGGTCTCTTTGTGGGTGTATGTGTGGGTCTCTCTGTGTGGGTCTCTGTGGGTCTCTCTGTGGGTCTCTCTGTGGGTCTCTGTGTGGGTCTCTGTGTGGTCTCTGTGGGTCTCTGTGTGGGTCTCTGTGAGTCTCTGTGTGGGTCTCTCTGTGCGGGTCTCTGTGGGTCTCTGTGTGGGTCTCTGTGTGTGTCTCTGTTTGGGTCTCTGTGGGTCTGTGTGGGTCTCTGTGTGGGTCTCTGTGTGGGTCTCTGTGTGGGTCTCTGTGTGGGTCTCTGTGTGGTCTCTGTGGGTTTGTGTGGGTCTCTGTGTGGGTCTCTGTGGGTCTCTGTGGGTCTCTGTGGGTCTCTGTGGGTCTTTGTGTGGGTCTCTGTGGGTCTCTGTGTGGGTCTCTGTGAGTCTCTGTGTGGGTCTCTCTGTGCGGGTCTCTGTGGGTCTCTGTGTGGGTCTCTGTGTGTGTCTCTGTGTGGGTCTCTGTGGGTCTCTGTGGGTCTCTGTGTGGGTCTCTGTGGGTCTCTGTGGGTCTCTGTGGGTCTCTGTGGGTGTCTATGGTTCTGTGTGTGGGTCTCTCTGTGAGTCTCTGTGTGGGTCTGTGTGGGTCTCTGTGTGGGTCTCTGTGTGGGTCTCTGTGTGGGTCTCTGTGGGACTCTGTGAGTCTCTGTGGGTCTCTGTGTGGGTCTCTGTGAGTCTATGTGTGGGTCTCTGTGGGTCTCTGTGGGTCTCTGTGGGTCTCTGTGTGGGTCTCTGTGAGTCACTGTGGGTCTCTGTGGGTCTCTCTGGGTCTCTGTTTGGGTCTCTGTGGGTCTCTGTGGTTCTGTGTTCGTCTCTGTGGGTCTCTGTGAGTCTCGGTGGGTCTCTGTGGTTCTCTGTGGGTCTCTGTGGGTCTCTGTGGGTCTCTGTGAGTCTCTGTGGGTCTCTGTGGGTCTCTATGGTTCTTTGTGTGTCTCTGGTTCTGTGTGGGTCTCTGTGAGTCTCTGTGGGTCTCTGTGGGACTCTGTGGTTCTGTGTGGGTCTCTGTGGGTCTCTGTGGGTCTCTGTGGTTCTGTGTAGGTCTCTGTGGGTCTCTGTGGGTCTCTGTGTGGGTCTCTGTGTGGGTCTCTGTGGGTCTCTGTGTGGGTCTCTGTGTGGGTCTCTGTGTGGGTCTCTGTGGGTCTCTGTGGGTCTCTGTGTGGGTCTCTGTGTGGGTCTCTGGGTCTCTGTGTGGGTCTCTGTGTGGGTCTCTGTGTGGGTCTCTATGGGTCTCTGTGGGTCTCTGTGGGTCTCTGTGTGTGTCTCTGTTTGGGTCTCTGTGGGTCTGTGTGGGTCTCTGTGTGGGTCTCTGTGTGGGTCTCTGTGTGGTCTCTGTGTGGGTCTCTGTGGGTCTCTGTGGGTCTCTGTGTGGGTCTCTGTGGGTCTCTGTGAGTCTCTGTGTGGGTCTCTGTGTGGGTCTCTGTGGGTCTCTGTGGGTCTCTGTGGGTCTCTCTGGGTCTCTGTGAGTCTCTGTGTGGGTCTCTGTGGGTCTCTGTGTGGGTCTCTGTGGGTCTCTGTGTGGGTCTCTGTGGGTCTCTGTGTGGGTCTCTGTGTGGGTCTCTGTGTGGGTCTCTGTGTGGGTCTCTATGGGTCTCTGTGGGTCTCTGTGTGGGTCTCTGTGTGGGTCTCTGTGTGGGTCTCTGTGTGGGTGTATGTGTGGGTCTCTCTGTGTGGGTCTCTGTGGGTCTCTCTGTGGGTCTCTCTGTGGGTCTCTGTGTGGGTCTCTGTGTGGTCTCTGTGGGTCTCTGTGTGGGTCTCTGTGAGTCTCTGTGTGGGTCTCTCTGTGCGGGTCTCTGTGGGTCTCTGTGTGGGTCTCTGTGTGTGTCTCTGTTTGGGTCTCTGTGGGTCTGTGTGGGTCTCTGTGTGGGTCTCTGTGTGGGTCTCTGTGTGGGTCTCTGTGTAGGTCTCTGTGTGGTCTCTGTGGGTTTGTGTGGGTCTCTGTGTGGGTCTCTGTGGGTCTCTGTGGGTCTCTGTGGGTCTCTGTGTGGGTCTCTGTGGGTCTCTGTGGGTCTCTGTGGGTCTCTGTGAGTCTCTGTGTGGGTCTCTGTGTGGGTCTCTGTGTGGGTCTCTGTGGGTCTCTGTGGGTCTCTGTGTGGGTCTCTGTGGGTCTCTGTGGGTCTCTGTGGGTCTCTGTGGGTGTCTATGGTTCTGTGTGTGGGTCTCTCTGTGAGTCTCTGTGTGGGTCTGTGTGGGTCTCTGTGTGGGTCTCTGTGTGGGTCTCTGTGTGGGTCTCTGTGTGGGTCTCTGTGTGGGTCTCTGTGGGACTCTGTGAGTCTCTGTGTGGGTCTCTGTGAGTCTCTGTGTGTGTCTCTGTGTGGGTCTCTGTGAGTCACTGTGGGTCTCTGTGGGTCTCTTTGTGGGTCTCTGTGGGTCTGTGTGGGTCTCTGTGGGTCTCTGTGTGGGTCTCTGTGGGTCTCTGTGTGGGTCTCTGTGGGTCTCTGTGTGGGTCTCTGTGGGTCTCTGTGGGTCTGTGTGGGTCTCTATGGGTCTCTGTGTGGGTCTCTGTGGGTCTCTGTGAGTCTCTGTGAGTCTCTGTGGGTCTCTGTGAGTCTCTGTGGGTCTCTGTGAGTCTCTGTGGGTCTCTGTGAGTCTCTGTGAGTCTCTGTGGGTCTCTGTGAGTCTCTGTGGGTCTCTGTGAGTCTCTGTAAGTCTCTGTGGGTCTATGTGTGGGTTTCTGTGTAGGTCTCTGTGAGTCTCTGTGGGTCTCTGTGGGTCTCTGTGGATCTGTGTGAGTCTCTGTGGGTCTCTATGGTTCTGTGTGAGTCTCTGTGGGTCTCTATGGTTCTCTGTGTGTCTCTGGTTCTGTGTGAGTCTCTGTGGGTCTCTATGGTTCTCTGTGTGTCTCTGGTTCTGTGTGAGTCTCTGTGGGTGTATGGTTCTGTGTGGGTCTCTGTGAGTCTCTGTGGGTCTCTATGGTTCTCTGTGTGTCTCTGGTTCTGTGTGAGTCTCTGTGGGTCTCTATGGTTCTGTGTGAGTCTCTGTGAGTCTCTATGGTTCTCTGTGGGTCTCTATGGTGCTCTGTGTGTCTCTGGTTCTGTGTGGGTCTCTGTGAGTCTCTGTGGGTCTCTGTGAGTCTCTGTGGGTCTCTATGGTGCTCTGTGTGTCTCTGGTTCTGTGTAGGTCTCTGTGGGTCTCTGTGGGTCTCTGTCTGTGTGGGTCTCTGTGGGTCTCTCTCTGGGTCTCTGTGGGTCTTTATGATTCTCTGTGAGTCTCTGTAGGTCTCTGTGGTTCTGTGAGGGTCTCTATGGTTCTGTGTGGGTCTCTGTGTTGGTCTCTATGGGTCTCTGGGTCTTAACGCGAATGTTATTACTAGTATTAGTACTAGTGTTAGCACTAGTGTTAGTATGTTAGTACTAGTGTTAGTGCTAGTGTTAGTGTGTTAGTACTAGTGTTGGTGTGTTAGTACTAGTGTTAGTACTAGTGTTAGTACTAGTGTTAGTATTAACACTAGTACTAGTGTTAGTGTGAGTGTTAGTACTAGTGTTAGTGTGAGTGTTAGTACTAGTGTTAGTGTGAGTGTTAGTACTAGTGTTAGTACTAACACTAGTACTAGTGTTAGTACTAGTGTTAGTGTGAGTGTTAGTAGTGTTAGTACTAACACTAGTAGTAGTGTTAGTACTAACACTAGTACTAGTGTTAGTACTAGTGTTAGTACTAGTGTTAGTGTAACAGCAATCGGTGTGTGTGAGTTGTTGCTGTCCCCACAAGAATGTTGTTGTTGTTGTCGTGGTTGTGATGCCTCGGGGCTCCGTGAGGGTGGGACCCCGGCATAGGAATGTGGAATGTCCACCACCGTCTCTGGGGTCCCCGACTGTTTATTTGTTATGATGGGGTTAGCCCCTGGGGAGTTGGCGGTGTCGTTGTGTGCTCACTGACTCACTCACCCACTCACTCACTCACACACTCACCCACTCACTCACTCACTCACCCACTCACTCACTCACCCACTCACTCACTCACTCACCCACTCACTCACTCACTCACCCACTCACTCACTCACACACTGACTCACCCACTCACTCACTCACCCACTCACCCACTCACTCACCCACTCACTCACCCACTCACCCACTCACCCACACACTCACCCACTCACCCACACACTCACCCACTCACCCACACACTCAGCCACTCACCCACTCACTCACCCACTCACTCACACACTGACTCACCCACTCACTCACTCACCCACTCACTCACTCACCCACTCACTCACTCACCCACTCACTCACTCACTCACCCACTCACTCACCCACTCACTCACTCACTCACCCACCCACTCACCCACTCACTCACACACTGACTCACCCACTCACTCACTCACCCACTCACTCACCCACCCACTCACTCACCCACTCACTCACTCACCCACTCACTCACCCACCCACTCACTCACCCACTCGCTCACTCACTCACTCACCCACTCACTCACTCACCCACTCACTCACCCACTCACTCACCCACCCACTCACTCACCCACTCGCTCACTCACTCACCCACTCACCCACTCACTCACCCACTCACTCACTCACTCACACACTCACCCACTCACTCACTCACACACTCACTCACTCACTCACCCACTCACTCACTCACCCACTCACTCACTCACTCACACACTCACCCACTCACACACTCACTCACTCATTCACCCACTCACTCACTCACACACTCACCCACTCACCCACTCACCCACACACTCACCCACTCACTCACCCACTCACCCACTCACTCACACACTCACCCACTCACCCACTCACCCACACACTCACCCACTCACTCACACACTGACTCACCCACTCACTCACTCACTCACCCACTCACTCACCCACTCACCCACTCACCCACTCACTCACTCACTCACCCACTCACCCACTCACCCACACACTCACCCACTCACTCACCCACTCACCCACTGACTCACACACTCACCCACTCACCCACTCACCCACACACTCACCCACTCACTCACCCACTCACACACTCACTCACCCACCCACTCACTCACTCACTCACCCACCCACTCACTCACCCACTCACTCACTCACCCACTCACCCACTCACTCACCCACTCACTCACCCACCCACCCACTCACCCAACCACCCACGTATCCACCCACCCATCCACCCACCCACTCACCCACTCACTCACCCACCCACCCACTCCTCACCCACTCACCCACCCACGTACCCACCCACCCACTCACCCACCCACTCACCCACCCACGTACCCACCCACTCACTCACTCACCCACTCACTCACCCACTCACTCACACACTCACTCACTCACTCACTGACTCACTCACTCACTCACCCACCCACTCACTCACCCACTCGCTCACTCACTCACCCACTCACCCACTCACTCACCCACTCACTCACTCACACACTCACCCACTCACTCACTCACACACTCACTCACTCACCCACTCACTCACTCACTCACCCACTCACTCACTCACTCACACACTCACCCACTCACACACTCACTCATTCACCCACTCACTCACTCACACACTCACCCACTCACCCACTCACCCACACACTCAACCACTCACTCACCCACTCACCCACTCACTCACACACTCACCCACTCACCCACTCACCCACACACTCACCCACTCACTCACCCACTCACTCACACACTGACTCACCCACTCACTCACCCACTCACTCACCCACTCACCCACTCACCCACTCACTCACCCACTCACCCACTCACCCACACACTCACCCACTCACCCACACACTCACCCACTCACCCACACACTCACCCACTCACCCACTCACTCACCCACTCACTCACTCACCCACTCACTCACTCACCCACTTACTCACCCACTCACTCACTCACTCACCCACTCACTCACCCACTCACTCACTCACCCACCCACTCACCCACTCACTCACACACTGACTCACCCACTCACTCACTCACCCACTCACTCACCCACTCACTCACTCACCCACTCACTCACCCACTCACTCACTCACCCACTCACTCACCCACTCACTCACCCACCCACTCATTCACCCACTCGCTCACTCACTCACCCGCTCACCCACTCACTCACCCACTCACTCGCTCACTCACTCACTCACACACTCACCCACTCACTCACACACTGACTCACCCACTCACTCACTCACCCACTCACTCACCCACCCACTCACTCACCCACTCACTCACTCACCCACTCACTCACCCACTCACTCACCCACCCACTCACTCACCCACTCGCTCACTCACTCACCCACTCACCCACTCACTCACCCACTCACTCACTCACCCACTCACCCACTCACCCACACACTCACCCACTCACTCACCCACTCACCCACACACTCACCCACTCACCCACTCACCCACACACTCACCCACTCACTCACCCACTCACACACTCACTCACCCACCCACTCACTCACTCACTCACCCACCCACTCACTCACCCACTCACTCTCTCACTCACCCACTCACCCACTCACCCACTCACTCACTCACCCACTCACTCACCCACCCACCCACTCACCCACCCACCCACGTATCCACCCACCCATCCACCCACCCACTCACCCACTCACCCACCCACCCACTCCTCACCCACTCACCCACCCACGTACCCACCCACCCACTCACCCACCCACTCACCCACCCACGTACCCACCCACTCACTCACTCACCCACTCACTCACCCACTCACTCACACACTCACTCACTCACTGACTCACTCACTCACTCACTGACTCACTCACTCACCCACTCACTCACACACCCACCCACTCATCCACTTACTCACTCACTCACCTACTCACTCACTCACTCACCCACTCACTCACCCACTCACTCACTCACTCACTGACTCACTCACTCACACACTCACTCACCCACTCACTGACTCACTCACTCACTCACACACTCACCCACTCACTCACTCACCCACTCACTCACTCACTGACTCACTCACCCACTCACTCACTCACTCACACACTCACTCACACACTCAGTCACCCACTCACTCACTCACTCACCCACTCACTCACTCACCCACTCACTCACACACTCACTCACCCACTCACTCACCCACTCACTCACCCACTCACCCACTCACTCACTCACTGACTCACTCACTCACCCACTCACTCACACACTCACTCACACACTCACTGACTAACTCACACTCACTGACTAACTCACACACTCACACACTCATTCACTCACTCACCTACTCACTCACACACTCACTCACCCACTCACTCACCCACTCACCCACTCACTCACTCACTGACTCACTCACCCACTCACTCACACACTCACTCACTCACACACTCACTGACTAACTCACACACTCACTGACTAACTCACACACTCACACACTCCTTCACTCACTCACCCACTCACCCACTCACTCACTCACCCACCCACTCACTCACTCACTCACCCACTCACTCACTCACTCACCCACTCACTCACCCACTCACTCACTCAGACACTCACCCACTCACTCACTCACTTACTCACTCACCCACTCACTCACTCACACACTCACTCACTCACTCACCCACTCACTCACTCACTGACTCACTCATCCACTCACTCACTCACTCACCCACTCAGTCACTCACTGACTCACTCACCCACTCACTCACACACTCACTCACCCACTCACCCACTCACTCACTCACTCACCCACTCACTCACTCACTGACTCACTCACCCACTCACTCACACACTCACTCACACACTCACTGACTAACTCACCCACTCACCCACTCACTCACTCACCCACTCACTCACTCACCCACTCACTCACTCACCCACTCACTCACTCAGACACTCACCCACTCACTCATTCACCCACTCACTCACTCACTCACCCACTCACTCACTCACTCATCACCCACTCACTCACCCACTCACTCACTCACTCACCCACTCACCTACTCACCCACTCACTCACACACTCACGCACCCACTCACTCACTCACTCATCCACTCACTCACTCACTCACCTACTCACTCACACACTGACTCACACACTCACACACTCACCCACTCACTCACTCAACCACTCACTCACACACTCACTCACCCACTCACCCACTCACTTACTCACTGACTCACCCACTCACTCACCCACTCACTCACCTACTCACTCACTCACCTACCCACTCACTCACCTACCCACTCGCCCATTCACTCACTCACTTTCTCACCCACCCACTCACTCACCCACTCACCTACTCACTGACTCACCCACTCACCTACTCACTGACTCACCCAAACACTCACCCACCCACCCACTCACTCACTCACCTACTCACTGACTCACCCACTCACCCACCCACTCACCCACTCACTCCCTCACCTACTCACTGACTCACCCACTGACTCACCCACTCACACACTCACTCACCTACTCACCCACTCACTCACCTACTCACCTACTCACCCACTCACTCACTCACCTACTCACTCACCCACTCACTGACTCACCCACTCACTCACTCACTCACCCACTCACTCACCTACTCACCCACTCACTCACCCACTCACTCACTAACCTACTCACCCACTCACTCACTCACTCACCCACTCACCTACTCACTCACTCACCCACCTACTCACTCACTCACCCACTCACTCACTTACCTGCTCACCCACTCACTCACCCACTCACCTACTCACTCACTCACTCACCTACTCACTCATTCACCCACTCACTCACCCACTCACCCACCCAGTCATCCACTCACCTACTCACCCACTCACTCACCCACCCACTCACCTACTCACTCACCCACTCACTCACTCACTCACCCACTAACCCACTCACTCACTCACCTACTCGCCCACTCACTCACTCACTCAGTCACCTTCTCACCCACTCATTCACTTACTCATCAACTCACTCACTCACCCTCTTACCCTCTCACTCACCCACTCACTCACCCTCTCACCCACTCACTCACCCACTCACTCACTTACCCACCCACCCACTCACTCACTCACCCACCCACTCACCCACTCACTCACCCACTCACCCACACACACACATAGACACACAACAACAACCGCCATTCGCCACTAAGTGGCGGTGACGTCACCACGACGCTTGTGCCAGGCCATGTGCACCTTGAGGCCACGTGAAGTGTCGAACACCCGCGGGCAGGAGGTCACGGGGCAGACCCAGCAGGTGCCACGGGTCGACTGACTGAGATGAGTGGCTGGTGCACCACCTGTGCCCCCTACTGTGCCAACCTGCTGTGCTTTAGCCACCCGGCGCTCCGCTCGTTGTTGTGAGCGTCGCTCCTCCGCCCTCCGTTGTTGTTGGAGGGCGACTGCCTCCAACTGCCCAGTAGCGTCCTTCACGAGCCTCCTCCACAGAGGCCGATCTTGACACCGCTGGTACCAGTCATCGGCAAGTCCACTCAGCTCCACGTCCTCCTGTACCACATCACTCCATCTCTTCTCTAGCCCGTGGCGTGCCCGCTTAGCCCCCTCAATGCAGCCAAATAAAAGCTGTTTCGGCATGCGGTGGCTGGGCATGCGGGCTACATGACCCAGCCATCGCAGCCTTGCCCGCCGGAGGAGCTCACCGATGGGGACCTTGCCCAGATCTTTCAAGGTTGCGTAACGCTGTGGAAGCTACCTGGTCTGTCGCTCCGCACTAAGCTTCAGGTCTTCTCGGCCACGGTCATTCCCTCCCTTCTCTACGCTTGCGAAACGTGGACCCCCCTAATGGAACATCTTCCCCGGTTAGAAACATTTAGGCTAGCCTGCCTACGATCCATCCTGGGTTTAACCAGGCTGGATTGTGTGAGGAGCTCACAAATCCTTGAAATATCTGGACAAATTCCCATCGGTGAGCTCCTCCGGCGGGCAAGGCTGCGTTGGCTGGGTCATGTAGCCCGCATGCCCAGCCACCGCATGCCGAAACAGCTTTTATTTGGCTGCATTGAGGGGGCTAAGCGGGCACGCCACGGGCTAGAGAAGAGATGGAGTGATGTGGTACAGGAGGACGTGGAGCTGAGTGGACTTGCCGATGACTGGTACCAGCGGTATCAAGATCGGCCTCTGTGGAGGAGGCTCGTGAAGGACGCTACTGGGCAGTTGGAGGTAGTCGCCCTCCAACAACAACGGAGGGCGGAGGAGCGACGCTCACAACAACGAGCGGAGCGCCGGGTGGCTAAAGCACAGCAGGTTGGCACAGTAGGGGGCACAGGTGGTGCATCAGCCACTCATCTCAGTCAGTCGACCCGTGGCACCTGCTGGGTCTGCCCCGTGACCTCCTGCCAGCGGGCGTTCGACACTTCACGTGGCCTCAGGGTGCACATAGCCTGGCACAAGCGTCGTGGTGACGTCACCGCCACTTAGTGGCGAATGGTGGTGGTGATGGTGGTGATGATGATGGTGATTGCGGTGATGATGATGGTGATTGCGGTGATGATGATGATGGTGATTGCGGTGATGATGATGGTGATTGTGGTGATGATGATGGTGATTGCGGTGATGATGATGATGGTGATTGCAGTGATGATGATGATGATGGTGATTGCGGTGATGATGATGGTGATGATGATGAAGATGGTGATTGGGGTGATGATGATGTCTCTGCTTCAGGTTATCTCCTCTTCAAAGAATTTTGTGAAAACGTGGTGGACGAACCGGTACCACAACTCCAGTTTCTACGAGGAGGTGGGTGGGTGGGTGGTGGGTGGGTGGGTGGGTGAGTGGTGGGTGAGTGGGTGGGTGAGTGGTGGGTGGTGGGTGGGTGAGTGGTGGGTGGGTGAGTGGGTGAGTGGTGGGTGGGTGAGTGGTGGGTGGGTGAGTGGGTGAGTGAGTGGGTGG